>NW_010273788.1:37931-49430 GCF_000690775.1 Eurypyga helias
CGGACACTTTGCCAAGATGGTCCATGGACTATGGGAATGATATGTATGTGGGATGGGATGGGAAAAGGGGAGCGGGCTAATGAGAATTTATGAAACAGCGTGGGATGTGAGCATGATGTAAACGGTATGAAACAAGGGGTGGATCATGTGCTGGTTTCAGGCAGGGATGAGCTGCACTCCTGCGGAGAGCTGGCCAGCCCACAGGGTCTTGTTTCATCCCATGATACATCAAGCTCAGTGGTCAGTCTGCAAGGTGCGGGGTTTTGCAAGACATGAAAAGTGACTGTGAAAAAGTGACTGGGAAGGGGTGGGGGGTTGAGGCTTTTGGGGGCTAGCTGAGAGCTCTTTTTGTTTACTTCATGGCATGCTAGTAGCAGGGAAGCATTGTCCTTTGTAAGGCTAATCAATCTGTGAGGGGGAGTTGGAGGTTTCTTTGTTTTTCTCTCCGCCTTTTGGGCTCAGGATTTTTGATTTTTTTTTTTTTCTGTTTTGGATTTTTGTTTGCTGTTTTGGAATCTGGCTGTGTTGGTCCATGGGTGGTGAGATCCTGTATCATTTGTTCTATTTTTTGTTGTTTTAATTACTTATTAGCTGTAGCATTGTCGGTATACTATAAGTTTCATTTACATAATTTAATAGTTCTTATCTCTACTTTTATGAGCTTCCCTTGTTGGTTTTTTCCTCTGACCATTCCTCACTGTGAGAGAGGTGTGGGGTGGAGTGATAGACCGACTGGTGATACTTAATTGCCACATGGGTGTGGGGTGGAGTGATAGAGCGACTGGTGATACTTAATTGCCACATAAGGCTAAACCACAACATAGAGGAATGGCTACTATAGCAAGAGACATCACATGAGGGCCCAAGGATGATATATTTGGACAAAGGCAGTTTAGACTACACACACTCTTCCAAAGCGGGGTCAGGAGAAGAAAATTGCAATAGTTTCCAAGTCTTTAAAACCATCTCTACAATAATTAGTGAAAGAACAAGTGGATCTGTGTTCAGAAAGAAACAACTGTCACTGAAGTCCCAATATTCATACCTATTTTGATTAGTTAATTTTGGATTAGTCTAATCTCATCATGTGGACTAAATTCACAGTAACAGCTGGAGAGCTAAAATTTAGTGTTGCATCAACTGTATCCAAAAAGATTCCAGTCACGTTTTTTTAACCACCCCACAATGCAAACCAAAGCACAATCAAGAAGGCAATCAAGAGATGAACGTCAAAATTCACTCCCAAACTAAAACATTCATGTACATCTACCCACTGTCTTCCTGATGTGCAGCCATGTCTTATTACATTCCAACACTCTCATGGGCTGTGGTCACAACAGAGTGCAGAACATAGGATTTCTGCTCCTTAGGAATAAATGTGACTTTCCTGTTGAACCAATGAAATTTCTTTAATTCTTTCTATAGTTGAATATAGTTCCTCTAGTGTAGCCCTGAAATTTCCAGAATTTTTCCTTACTTTACTAATTTAAAACCAGTCTCCTCACTAGGACATTCACTGGTGTCCTGATTTTTCACTCCAATGAGTTGTATTTGAGAAGAGGTTCCTTAATGACGGAATGTGACACATTCGAGATCGAGAAGGGTCTCTACAGGGACAAAATAACAATTCTATTTTCTGGTCTCCCTTGATGTCCATGAGTCTTGCTTTAGGCACATCCGCACCGAATGCAGTGGCACTACGGCTGTCTCCCCGAGTAACAGGACACTGCAAAGTGTCTGAGTGGCTGAAGGGAGGACCTGTATCAACAATTCAAGCACTAAGTATAATATCTATTGTAAACATATAACAGTGTTAAATTATAAATATAAAATACATATATAAACTATAATGCTATATTGCAACATGCAATTGTTTTACATTCTAAACATCACTAAAACTGTTGGTTAAAATATTCTTCTGAAGTGCTGATTTGATTAAATTCAAGCATTTTAGTAGAATGGATATACCTGTCAACAGTTTTTTTCATGGGTATATTTTAAACATCCATTGATTTTTTTTTCTTCTCTTCATAAATAAGAAAGAACCTATTTTTTTTTTTAAGATATCACAACTTTAAGATCACCTTCTCTTAGTTTTAGAGATTTATTTAAAATAACTGATCATTGGCTTTGACGATAAACAGTAAATTATTTTCTTACTAAATCTAGCTCTTTTTCACTTTTCCTGTTATTAAGAATTATTTGGTAGATGACTTAAGTGAATGTACAGAATTATAAAGGTTCTTTGACTATTCAGTCTTGATATTTTCCAGGATAAATATTTTTGGATTAGAGACCTGGGTTGGACAGTGCCTTCTTGGTCCTAGTCAGGGTACATTGTAATTATTATGCTTATCAGTATTTGAAACTAAGAAACAAATATGTTTTTCAATGATCAGCATTACCCCCCAAAATGCACAAGACAGTGTATATTTCTTTTACGGGAATGTACACTGTGAATGGGGACTTCCTGTTTATTTTTGTATTTTCCAGAAGGGGGAAAAGAGAAGGAAATTTTAAATGTATAATAATATTATCATGTTAAAAAATCGATAGGTAGAGCCTGTAGAAAAAAAACCTAAAAATTATGAAACAACATGTGGAAATAAATTCATTATGCTTTCACTTGAATATACAGTCACAGAAAAATTTATCTTGGATGGGACCTCCAGAGGCCACCCCATCCTGCCTCCTGCTCAGAGCAGGTCCAGTTGCAGCAGGGTGCTCTGGGCCATGACCAGGCCAGTTCTGAGCACTTCTGAGGACAGAGATGTCAAATTTCCTCTGGGTACCTGTGCTAGTGTCACCCACCCTCGTGGTGAGAAAAACTGCCGATGCTCAGAGATCTGCCTGTGTCTCTTGTCTTTTCATCATACACCTCTGAGAAGAGACTGGCTCCATCTTCTCTGGACTCTCCTATTTGAGAATAATAGACAGCAATATGGTCTCCCTTGTCCCTTCTCAACAATCTCATAACCTTCAGTCTGTCACCTCCATCCTGTGCTCTGTTCCCTGACGCTCTTGGTGGCCCTCCAGTGGGCTTACTCCAGGATGACACTGTTCCATAAAACTGGGGAATCCAGTCTGGATATGGCATCCCTGAAGTGTTTTCACAAGTGGCATTTAAGAGGGAGTATTAATCTCCTTTTCTTCATCAAGTCAATTTATCTATAGTAAAATAATGTTATTCTGAACAGCCAAAACAGTCAACATGGTTGCCTCAATAACCACTGAGGTTCTGTCTGTCCTGTTCCTATCTGGATTATCCTTATCCTTATCCTCATCCTTATCCTTACCCTTATCATTATTATTATTATTACCAAAGCATATCAGCCAGCTAAATTGCCTTTACTTCTGCGTTGCTAGAGCAATCTCCGTTTCTTTATGCAGTCTGCCCTTCATGTATCCACAGTATCTAGCTGCTCTAGTTTCCTTTACTACCTCTTTTCGAGATGGATTTTTTTCTTACCCTGTGAAATCCGACACCCTCATTTACATTTTATCTAACCAGTGTCCCAAAAGATGAAATTTTCTAACAAAAGTAGTGAGTAAAATGGTCATTAATTCGAAAATTCTTTGTATCAATGAATTTTGAAAAGTCTGTACTGGTTACTGATTCTGATATTCTGATGAAAAAGTGACAGCTGTATTTCTTAAAAAATCCATCTTTAATTAATTTTAAGTTAAACTCATAAATTTACTTGCAAAATGTGAGATAATTTGTTCTGAAATTTAAGTGCACATCATTTCAGATAGAAATTTCTTGTATAAAAATTATTGTCAATCTCTACTTTGAGTTCAACACCCAAGCTAGCTATAACTAGATAATGGAGAGTGGTGTTTATATAGAATGTTTTTTAAACTTTAATGTTAATGCCTGTTGACCTTTAACTACAGCATTGTGAATTCACCATGCAAGTTATTACATAAGTTAATGAGGCCTTAAATTGGGAGATTTTAGAAGATTCTGCTGGTTTTGGTAATACGGTAGGAAGCTGTTAAACTTGTAAGTCTCTGTTCCAGTGAATGATTATTGTTTTGGGGGGGAGAGCTTTTAAAAAAAGATGGCTCCACTAGTTTGAAAATACTATCCTTTATTAGCTAATTTTGCCTTCATCCATTGAAAGGATCAAATTTGTGAAATACTGTCTTTCGTATGTTTTATAACATTCCAAGAACAACAATATTAAAAAAAATATGCAGTATTTGTTGAATAATTTTTTTTTTTAATTGGGCAAAATGGGTATATGGCAGTTGGTTTTTGATATTCTCGCAAAAGGATAAGCTGAAAAGACAAGAGTCTTCTACTGCTTTGTCCTTCGCACAGTTTCTACAGACTTAGGTAAACTCAGAAATGGTTTCAGTTTTAATTTGATCACATTTGCTTTGTACTCACTCAGTAAAGGAGGCAATGCTTAGTTATCTGGTTAGTCTTGCTGACCAAGTACATCATGTGGGTATTGAATAAGTCAAACTGATTTGGTGTACAGTTTCTTGCATAGTAAATGGGAATTTTTTTTAAAAACTGGAAGGTGATATGAAATTGATATTTGCATAGACAGCTTATGAATGTACCGTTTTTCATACTGTTTTTTTCTGTGAGCAGCAGCTATTTTTTCACCTTAGTCCTTCTAATTAACTGAATTAACTTTTAGATAGTGCCTTTAGGAAAATGCTCTCATCAAATTCAAGGCATTTGAATAGAGTAACTCTGCAATGCTCTCTTCAGTCTTCTTTCTTTTGCATCTCTTCTTTTTGGAGAAATGAGACCTTGGTATCATTATCCAGGAAGATGAACAGTGGTGCAAACTTGTAAGTGTAAAGGGAGTTGTTTGCAATGGTTTAAATCTTTAGTGAAGATCTTACTGCACTTCTTTGAACAATATATCCTGCTGTCAGAACATGAATAAACTAATTGTAGTTTAAGTAGTACGCTTTATAAAGACTTAGCCTTCTTCGTATAAATGGAGCTGTGATTTATTAATAATCTCAGTCATTATTTGCTGTGGAATAAGTTTAGTACTGCATTCATAAGTCACCATCTCTATTGATATCAACAGTGAAATTACAATGTAATCAGTGTAGGAAGTGGAGCTTATGTGACTAAAACAAGTGTACTTAAAATATCAGTCAGGGACCAGTTCATGAAGCAATATAAGGTGCCCTTATCTATGCAACATACTTTCTCACTTGCACAATTTGTCTAGCAGCAAAGGAACCATAGATCATTTTTGTATGTAGTTCTGTGATATGGCTCTCCTGATACACTGAATTATGCAGAATTTGGAGTAATATTTATTTCTCCCTAATCTCACTACCTATAGAATGTAATGCTCAGGTATTTCAGAAGATACAAACTATTTTGCTCAGTCATATCGTCAAACTTCCCACCATTGAATGTGCACTGGTTATTTGCCTTTACGCTTTTATTTTGGAGCAGGCTTTACAACGCACTGCAACAGAAGTACCAGCCTAACCAATAAGGGGTAGCAAGGGAAATCAAACTTCCTAATTTAAAGATATGCATTGCCATATTTACATGTTCAGTCCCAAAAGCCAACCACACAACCCTACTCTTCTGTAGACTGAGATCTACTTATTCCCTACTTTCTTTCATTGTCATAATTTTCACCTCCTGTACATTATCTTCTTAATAGCATTTGTCAATGCGAAAGCAAGCATTATGAATTCCTTTAAAATCTGTTCTAAATACAGGGGTAGAGCTATAAAATACAGAGGGAGATATGGAAGTATTCCTTTTGCTGAGCTGTGTAGTAGAGATTTCTGATGCATATGTAAGTCCTGTGTTTAGTCCTGATGATGACTACAGCAGGAAAAAGAAAATTTGATGAATATACAGATCAAGATGAAATTAATAGGAAATGATTTTTGAAAATGCATCTGACACTTTTTAGCTTTATGGTCATTTATGTCTGCTGTCTCAAGTTCTGCCTGCACTTCTACACTGATACTGCTTGATAATTTTGTATATATTATATCCACTCCTAATGTAATTTTATTGAGCAAAGAAAAATCCCTCTTACTCACAATACAAGGAGAATAGTTTTCCTAAGGGCTTAAGTGCAGTCTGGAAATCTGCCCAGCAAATGAAGTGATGTCATGGGCTTTCACTTCTGCCAAAAACCAGTACCCATAGCTTTTTGCTACTACAGAAACTGGTTCACAGGTCAGGTTTGGGAGTCAGCAGCCTCTGCTCAGCAGAGAGACAGCACCCCACTGCTCTGCTTCATAAGCTAACTCCTCTGCTCTGCTGGTGGCTGCAGAGCTACCCCAAAAAGAACTCCTGGGCAATTCCTAAGTGCTTCTCTCTGCAGGCACTTCTGCACTGCTCTTTGATGACAGGGATCTGTCTCGTTTAATCTGGTGTATGTATAAGCTTGCTCACACCGCACAGTTGTCCCTTGCTACTCCTTCTGTCCTCCACAGGTTTTTGGACAGATCTGTTGGTTGGTAGGTTTCACTGAGGCCAGAAAAACACATACTGGCATGAGGGAAGAGAATGCATCAGGACTCACATTGTCCATGACAAAATTTTCATGTTTTCCCTCCTTTGTTTAATACACCAGAAGTACAAATCGGATTAGAAAGGGGTGGGTTCATTGGCTGTTCAGTAAGCTTCACTCAGAGTCCATGCGATTACTGTTATACAACAATGAGTATGAGCAACGTAAATCTTGTGAGCAGCAGCCACTTTCGTGTATTTCTTCAGTAAAGTTTATCTTCAAAGCACAGCACCCAAGCAGTGACAGAAAAGGAGAGACAGGATCTGAAACCGTTTGCATTTGTGAGAAAAAGAGGTTATGTTATTTTCTGACAGGAGGTTAATGGAGAAATCTGTTCACAACATGATACTGAGAGTTTGGTAAAAAACGATATGTGAATGTATATGAAAATATTATATAACCACTGGTGACAAAAATCATCATACAGGAGACGAGCAATTTTTAATGCATTGTTGACAGACCATAAAGTACCTTGTTTTGAAAGATACTAAATCTGTTAGTTTGGAGATGCAGATATGGAAAGTGGAAAGAAGATTTGCTGTCTGCTTCTGGTAGCAAGGATCAGGGAGGGGAAAAAGCATTAAGGAGAAAGAAAGAAATAGCTCAAAGAAGAAAATATAATAAATGTAGCCTTGAAAAAAGCTATTCAGCTTATAATAGAAAAAAAACCCTGACCTGTAAAAAGGATGGAAATGAGGATCATGAAAGGATAATATGGACTAGAGAAATTAAAAGAAAGGAGAAGTTAAATACTTTATACTTACTTGACATTCTTAGAAGAATTTATAAGCAAAGCAATACACAACAAGCAGGGAGCAAATAAATAATTCAATTTATGAAGTATTTGAAATATTTGCAAACTTCTGTTCTAAATGTAAATTTGAGCTTTGCTGATCTTACAAATATCTCATTGGGCCTCAGAAAAATCAGGGAAGTCTCTTGTGTGATATGCTGGTTGGTCAGCATCAGATTCTTCCTTATACTTGTGCTTTCCATTGCCAATTGACCTTGCCTAAAGTCAGTTCAAACGTTAACACAAGGCCAGTGTAGTTAATTTGCTACACAGTGAATTTGTCATAAGTTGTTTTAGTAGAATTCGGGATTAGACAGCACCATCAAGACAAAAGCATCCAGAAAGTGTTCATAATTTTAAATTTGGGACCAAACTTCTTCTATTTCTTTCAGAAGACTCACAACTGAAAAAAAAAAAAAAAATAACATTCTTAAGCATGAGGAGGGGAAATAAGAAGCTCACTGTGCTGTCTATTTTAAGATGTCATGAACAGTTCTATTTATTAATGCTTGTATAATACCTTTCATATCAGTAGAGAACTGTACAAGGTGCATAATATAAAAAGTGATTTTGTCCCTTTTGCTCATGCAGCCCTTTCCAGTTATTTAAGCTTATTGTTTGATTTGCTTTTTAAAGTGAAAAGCCTTAGTCTTTTTGTTACATTTTTTTGGGAAAGGATTAGAGATCATTTCAATGATACTATTTTTTAATCTCAAGATAATGCGAATTTATGTTTATGGCAATCTATAGAGAATCATTTTTCCATGCTTTGTTCCTTGTTTAGCCTTCAAATGCAGTATTTATCGGTCTGCAGAGCAAAACTATGTGCATGCCATATCATTACTAGCTCAGGGGGAATCATTTGAACCAATGTAATTTACTCAATATTGGTCAGTTTGACTCCTGACCCTAGTCCCCTGACAGTGTATCCTTGGCAACCCCTGATGTGTGTTAAGTCAGGATGTGCTTATTGGTCTCATCTGTGACAGCTTGCTAAAGGCTGCTTAACACAGATTTGTCTTTTCAAAAGAAAATTAAAAATCCAATAATATACTGTATTCTGATCAGACTGGTATTTATACAAGCACAGAAACAGTAACTTATTTTCATTTCTGCAAGTCTTATTTCCCAGTTCAAAGGAGAAAGAGCTTTTGGAAGTAAGTTTTAGAAGAAAAAGAAATTGTTGTTTTGGGACAATCTTCAAAAGAAAAAATTATGTGGATATTATCCAAATATTGATTGTCTTTGTGAGAAATTTTGGAAATTTTACTTACATATCTCAAAGGTGGAACGTCAGAATTGTTCTCGAGATATATACACCATTGCAAAGCTGTTTAGAGCATATTAGTGTAAGTAAGAGTAGACCTTGCTCATTAATCTAGAAAAAAATCCCCTGACTTGTTTGGCAGGTTTGACACCATATGTAGTTGTGAAAAAATGCTATTTCCTGTACAAGTTTAACTAGGAAACTCATGATTTTTCCTATCTCGTATAGGGTTGATGTAAAGCCAGCAAAACAAGGTGTTTATTGTTTATGGAAGAATGGGACTTTGACCAAACATCTTACTATTTTTCACTTCGCAGTGGCTGCAATGATCCAATTAACCATGGCCAATGAAGAAAAATTTCACTGAAGCTGCATCAGTCTTTGACCATACCTACCCAGATTGGTAGTGATGGAAATAACGCGAAGGCTCGCAGTCCATGTGATCCTGAGCTGAGCATGCTGCCGCTGGGACAGGGGATCCATCAGCTAACACAGTAATCTGCTGCGCAGCTGTGTACACCAGTGTGGATATCCTAAAGAGGGATGCAGTTCAGACAGTAATCGACAACAACAACAAAATATAAACAGAAACAAAAACCTTCAAAAAAAGGTGAATCATGTGGCTTGTCAGAACAAATAGGTGGGAATTCTTTTTAATTTTGTTAGAAGTCTACCTCTTAAAAACAACCTCTGCCAGCAGCCACATAATCTTTTAGAAATTTATTATAGGTTCTTTCTTTAAAAGGACACAATAAATGAACACATGCTTTTATTGTATGTACTAATTAGGTCCTGATCATACAGCCATTGTTATAATTCTGAAATAAAGAATTCCTTGGAAGATTATTAAAAGATTGGGAATCTGCTGAAAATTTTCTGTCATTAAGTATATTTCGTAAGTTTTCAGAATACTTGACTGAATTATGTCCTTAATTCTTTGTTTTTATTCTATATTTTCATTCCAAACCAGCAAATGGGGAAATAACTTGGGAAAAATAAGTATGTTTTCTAAAGAAAAATAGCAAAGTGCTTCCGTGAAAGAGCTATTTAAACACTCAGAAAGCTATAGTAACTTTAGGGGTTTATTTTCACTTTTGTGCATTTTAAGTCGACATTGCTTTTTTTTTTTTTTCAAGTGCCTCTTGTCTCATTCAGGAAGCTTCAGTGGGATAATAAATCTCTGTGCTGTCTTCAATGAGGATGTACAGCACTAACGTTTTCTTAGAATGCATTCTGGCTGCTAAAAGAAACAACAATGCTGTGCAAGTATTTGCATGAGGTTGTGTGTTAAAACTAATTATATTCATATTGAGGTAAATTTTATCCACGTAGACTTGATTAGACTACAGTCTGTGAGACTAGAGATCTGAGATGTTGGGTGGGGTTTTTTTTGTTATAGTTTTTTTTTTGTTGTTTTTCTGTTTATTTTGTTGTGGGGTTTTTTGAATGTTTTTGTTTGTGGTGGGTATTTTTTTCTTCTATTTCTTTTGCTTACATAAAGCAAAGAGGTTCACTTGAAAATTCTAGTAAGCTTTCTCAGTCTCAATAGCTATACTGCAAAATCTTGCATTTGCCTACAAGCTAAAACACCAGTTGGAACGTGTTATCTTATTTGCAGGATAAAAGCACATGTTTGTTAAGAAGATCTAGAATTAATTTATGTTAAACTGCAGCAGAGGTGCAGTAGATGAAAAAGTCCTGTCAGCACAAAAAACTGAGGAAAAGACCAGAGTTCTGTATGGATCAAATATATCTTTCATCAATACAAAGTAGTTCTAAGTTTGATTCACCTGGCCAGCAAAAGCATTTTTATGACCGCATTACAGGCAAATGCTGAGTCAGACCCAGATTGTGTAGTGTATCACTCGCTGTCAGTTTTGGGATCTGATAGCAGCTGGAATAGTATATTTACTGCAAGGCTTCAGTATCAAACCTGTGGGCTGCTTTGATAGTAAACATTAATTTTTCTCTTCTCAGAAGTATTGGAACATCATGGTTTTGACTCCTGGATGGAAAGACTGTAAGGCCTACATGTTAAGGACTTCCAAAAAAAATTTTTACACATTGTTTAAACTAGGTATGTAAGATAATTTCTCTTTATAAGGCTGTCATAGTTTAGCCCCAGATGGCAACTAAACATCACACAGCTGCTCGTGGGAGACAATTGCAAGAGTAAAACTTGTGGGTTGAGATAATGACAGTTTAATAGGTGAAGCAAAATCAACGCATGCAAGCAAAGAAAACCACGGAATTCGTTCACTACTTCTCAATGGCAGGCAGGTGTTCAGACATCCCCAGAAAAGCAGGGCATCATGCATAATGATTACTTGGGAAAATAAACCTCATCACTCTGAATGTCCCCCAACTTCCTTTTTTATCCACCAGCTTTATATGCTGAGAACGACATCATATGGTATGGAATATCCCTTTGGTCAGCTGGGGTCAGCTGTCCTGGCTGTGTCCCTTCCCAGATTCTAGTGTACCCCTATCCTCACCCCTGGTGAGGTGGTGTGAGAAGCAGAAAAGGCCTTGACCGTGTGTAAGCCCTGCTCAGCAATAATGGAAACACCCCTGTATTATCAACACACTTTTCAGCAAAAATCCAAAACATAGTTCCATACTAGCTAGTGAATTCACTCTATCCCAGCCAAAACCAGCACAAAGGCTTACCATATCTGTTCAGAGACATATACTTGTAACAGGTTTTTGAAATAGTTTACTAAGATATTGAAATAGTTCTAAAAATATTGATCGTATAATAAAATATTATACAGCTTTAAAACACTGTTACAAAATGTTAACTTTATTCTACCCACCATACAGGAAGAATTGTATCCTCTTAATACATTTTCATGTTCTGTGTTTTAAGGCATCAAATAAACTATTATTTAGTAAACAGTTTCCATATGTAGGGA
>NW_010273788.1:49467-69467 GCF_000690775.1 Eurypyga helias
TATTGACCCAAGTATTAAAAAAAAAGGCTCAAATGCTTTACTTACTATCATAGAATCATGGAATGGTTTGGGTTGGAAAGGACCTTAAAGATCATCTAGTTCCAACCCCCCTGCCATGGGCAGGGACACCTTCCACTAGACCAGGTTGCTCAAAGCCTCATCCAGCCTGGCCTTGAAGACATCCAGGCATGGGGCATCCACAGCTTCTCTGGGCAACCTGTGCCAGTGCCTCACCACCCTGTCCAGGAAGAATTTCTTCATGATATCTAATCTAAATCTACTCGCTGTCAGTAGAGAAGAAAAAGGTCAGTAGAACAGTGGGTAAGTACACACTGTAAGTGTTGCATGATGTAAAACGGGTAAGGAAACTCTAGTCAGCAGCGAAATTAATGTAATCTTTTATTTTCTTATATCTAAGAGAAAACAGCTGAAATTCCAGCTGATACAAGTTTTCACTGAACTCTATGAGAAAATCCAGCTTGCTGTGGATCTGCTTCCTTGACTTTAGCAGAAATGAGAGAATCTAAAGTTCAGGGAACTTTAGACTTGTTCCTTGGGGTGCTCATCAAATGTGTTAAAATCTGAAGTAGATATATATACGCTATAGATCCAGTCATACTTATGCTGTCTTAATTTTTGTCAGCACAGATAATTAATTATGATTTACCTCAAATGCAAGACACAATTTTCACCTCCAGTAATAAAAATGGGATTGTATGAGATACGTTTTAAGTGGGAAGCATCTCACTTTGTTATAAATGCAGTCCTTTATTATAAATAAAGGTAAAAATTAAAAACTTAAGAAACCAGCCAGCAATTCATGGAGTTGGGTGAGATATTTTAACAGTAGCCTATTGACCACCAAATCCCTCACAGTGCAATGGTTTCATGTACTCAACTTTATGAACATTGGTTCACTGACTTGAAGCTATAGTAAGTCTTTGGGGACTACAAGTAATTAAGGGATGATGTGCTCCTACTCATGCTGTATGAGTATTTCTTAATACATGCTTTCCTAATTTCTTCCAAGTTAAACCACAGCCCTCCTACAGACATACCAAACAACAAAACTGAATTAATGACAGTAGTAAATAATCTGTTTATTCTGCTTTCAGTATTAGGCAGAGGACAAAACCAGGTAATTGTCTTCTTATTTTCAGAGGTTATCTAGGATGATGCGCTGCACAGACTTACCTGGTTCTGAAAACAGCATAATAAGCAAGTGTTTGACTGCATTATGCACAATATGTATGTAACTATAACATTTTAACTGATTTTTGTAATATTTCATACATGCTAAGGAGGGAGAGAACACTTGGTCGATTCACTGGTGCATTTCAGACAAAAAGAGAAAAGGTATGAGCAGGGATAAGCATTGTGCATCATTTAGCAAAAAGGGAAAGGCCAGTATACAGATATTATGTATGTGAAAGTGTGTCTAACTGAATTACAAGAAAATAAAGAGTACTTTCAACAAGTCTGACTTGTCTGAGAAGACTGACCTAGTGAGACTGCCCTTTCATCAACACTCACGTTGTGTCTCACAGAGAGACACACATACAAAACCAAACCTGTAATGAGTGGGTACTTTATCAAGGCCTCCCTCCATCCTTCATTAAATGACAGAAAATTGCTCTTTCCTGAGTTTGTCAATGCAGCTTTCCCTCCCAGAAGCCCATTTGTTTCACATGCTAGCACAGAATATTGCAGGAATTTGCAGATTTTAAATGACAAATCTGTCGAAGTTTACCAGTTCTGAATCATTCTTTCCTTAGACTGACTACAAGGTACAGTAACTCCCAAAGCTGGACTGGAATTTTTATTTTAAGTAGATCTTACTAATTCAGTAGTTAAACAGTATTGGACTGTGATCTTCTCCTGTTTGACAAAGTCCCTAAAGGATTCTTTCACTCGAAAAGCCTTTTCTCTGTACCTTGTATGATAGATGTAACCATTCTAAACTAAAAGCACGAACAAAACAATGAATGCATTCCTTTACTGCAACCCCTCCATTCTCTATTGAATTTGTCATTTTATTAATTGCACTTACATGTAATGGAGATGAAAGGATGTTTTTAATGAGATAAAAACCTAACGGTTTGACACCATGAAAGGAAAACAGTTCCTTCTAGCACCTAACAAGACAGGAGGCACTTATAAATAGCAGCCACTGTGTTGCTTTGTTAGAGTAACACTTTGATATGTAGGATTATAATCAATGTAAATTATTGAGTTTTGCTACTGTGCTGTTTTGAAGGTATAATGTGTTACTTTGTTCGGCCATTATTTATTCATACCAAGAAATTAGCTACATAAAATTTTTTCCCTGAAATTCTATTTTAAAGGTGAATTTGTAAACATAAATTTAAGAACATCTCTGTGCATCTTGTCTCTGGATTTCTAGGTTTCAATAAACACATGCCAGCATTTACATACCAGTAAATGCTGGTAAAATCATTTACTATGAATTACATACGAATTTCATTTACTGTAAATTCATTTACTATGAATTTCAATCCAAACAATTGGAGAAGTGTTTTAGGACAGAGCCGTGTCTTTTAGTTGCCATTTACATAGCAGAGGAATCATGAATTTCTAATTCACTTATTATTCACTCCCTTTAGTATGCTGTGTCAATGTCGGTTTTGGGGCAGCAGAATAGATGTGGCTCTGCATTGCTTTTGCAACCTACTTTTGTGTGTGTGTTTTTCCTTTTCTTCTCTTAATGCTTTTTTGACCTTAGTAGAATACTACTTTGACATAGGCAGTTAAGGCTCTTGTTTGGATATGATTTATGGTGCTACATTAACCCTTCATTGACCTAGAAATGCCCTAATATTAAAACAGTTTGACACACAGAAAATCAAAAGCCCTTTTATTGGCAGTGCTGTTGTCCGCATCATAAGTTTCCTCAATGTGATGCCTCTGTTACACCATCAATTTCCTCCTCCTATTGAACACTGTATTGAAAAAACTAATGGACAGAATCTTTTGTCATTTCTGTCCCAGTGACCAGAAAATAGCTCAGTGAAAGTCTTTCCCTTCATATCACTTCAGGCATTTCAAAATGACACATCGAATTTACTCGCTTAGCATTTTATTAAAAGCAAGGGTGGTCTGGGCTCCATGTAACACCTGCCGTCAGACAGCTCCCATGGATTTTGGAGGAAGCTGGAAGTGTGCAGTGCCTCTGTGGGGCTCAGGCTAGAGTCCCTGTTGTGTGGTGCGATGATACCATATTCATATGTGTGAAAAGGAGAAATAAATCCTTGCAGAAGATCTTCTAGAGTTTAACAGTAAATATTTGATAGAGCTAATGTATAAATTCTATTAGCTGTAACTGTTATACAGGCTTATTAATTTACAAATGAAATACTTTTCTGCGGCTGGGATGGTAACCCATTCCTTTTTAATGAATGTTTTCTATTTAAGCCTACAGCTTTTAGCATGATATTGAAAACCCTTAATGCATTTTTTATAAAGCTGCTTGATTCCAGAGTGCTTTTCCCTACTGGAAATGAATATATTTCTATTTTCAATTTATGTTGTAACTGCTACCTTTTCTTAGTTGCCCATTGGCACCTAGAAATGCAGTTCTAAAGCAATCTACTACATTTTCACAAAGTATTTATATTATTGTCAGTGAACTTTGTTTCCTTGATTTTGTGACAGTCACTGAAATCCAGTCCTGAACAGAATACAGGAAATGTTACTGAAGTTGGCTATACAAGTATTCTCTATCCAGCAGTTAACCAAATTGTGCAGTACAACAGTTGGGGGGTTTTGTTTAGTTTGGTAGTAGGCTGCTCTTGGTTTTTGATCTGAATGTCTTCGTCACTGGTTACGGATACAGACTCCTTTCTGTAGAAAAACTTGCCTTCTGTTCAGCTGACCTAAAATAATAATGACTTTTATTTGCCTTTTGTGAGGGACAACTGTTCTTTTCTAATTTAAAACCTTGAGAGGCCTACCTAGTGCACAGGCTGGGCAGGTCATTAAGGAAATGCACCTTAAGGCAGTGAGGAAAGGTGCCCGTTGGATTCCGGAGCAAGTGCTTTATCCAATTTTTTTCCCATTTATGGCTGCAAGTATAGCCTAGCACCTCTGTGTTCACACACTCCCTACCATTGAGTTTTTACTGCATAGGCACTCAGATTGTACTCCCCAGCTGTCTCAGTGTTGCTCTCACTTTGCTATGAAAGGCGGCATTTCTCATCACTGTGAAGTATACCTACACTCGGAGACAGCACGCAGGTTTCTTTCCTCCCTTAGCACAGTTCAAACCTACTGTCACTTTCCGCAGGATTAACCTGGGCTGTGTGGATGAATATTATGGTCTCTTGAGTATGCATGGGGGGGCAGAGGTGTGCGTCCACCTCTACATACAAATACATTCCAAAAATCCAGAATAGCTGATTTAAAGAGACTTACTGATGCTAGCAGATTTACAGCCATACAGCTGTGAGAAAATCAGGAACTTTTCCCAGTTTATTCCCACTTCATGAGAAAAGGATTTCCAGATTCTGACAATATTCATGGCCATCTCTGATTGAAACTTCACAAGACTATGAGTGATATACTGTCATATGGGATAAATGTAGAAGAGGATGATTTCAAAATCTCTTAAAACAGAAAACAGGTTTTGGCAGAGTCCAACAATCTGAAAATTTATCCTAGGTGATGCTCACATTTGTGCTTCATAGTTATGGAATATTCATACATCTTCAGCATTTACATAAGTTATGTAATGATGTAAAATAATAATCCTGAGAGAGTTTTAACAAGATAAACAGAAACAGCTGATAAATGTTGTTTATATCTGGCTTATATGTGGTAGTAAAGCATCACAGTCTTTCCTTGTTATGTAAAACCAGTTTCAAAATTATAAATAAACTTTTCTGGTATCAGCACTGTAAATATCTAAAGATAAAAAATTCTTTGCTTTGTCAAATATGGATTTCTTAGAGAATAATGTGTGATTATGTTTTTTCTGGACAGTAGTGTGAGCTTGGGCTATCTGTGCAAAGAGAAGAGAAAGCACGCTAGAACCTTGGGCATAAATTTTAAAATTGGTCCATGTAAGATTATTAGGACTCAAGTGTAATTTTTATTTTGTAAATGACAACGAGGTAATTAGTAATATTAGAGACTGTCATTCATGACTTTTAGGGTCACAAGGCAATGTACTTCTTGTTTATTAGCTTAACACAAAGGATCATTATGATAACCCACATTTATAAAAACCAAATCTTTCTTTAATTTTTTTCTAATACAGTCTTTCAGAAGAAATATTTGTGATATGTAACTGACTGTTATCATAGCTCAGTTCTCTCAGAGCTGTATTTAAATGCCCTGTTAAAAAAAATCCACAGGTTTATATAGTGCAGTACATAAGGCTCTGTAGCTGCATGTTGATTTCTAACAAAATAGTTATTTTTATTCTGTTAAGAAAGGTCTCAATTTATTATTAAGATAATTAATTAGTTGAAAAGTTTGTGTCTGTAAGTTTAATTTCTCCCCCATTTGTCTTTGGAATAGACATATTTTTGTTGTTTTACTGTACTAAACTGCTTTGGTTGTTTCATAAGGGCTGAGTATTTCACTAAGCTCTTGCAATATTGAAAGAATCTATATTCTGAGAATTTGAAAACATGTCAGCCCACCTAAATTACATATTGATCAGGTTTAATTGCATGCCACCCATCAGTATTAGGTTTGAAAATTCATAAAAGAGAAATAATGTACTCTTTGTGGATGATTACTTCTGGGGCATTTCAATGAATTCCATCACTTAACCCTGAGCTGAGACAGATTATCGAGCTTTGCAATCTAGCCAGTCAAAGTCCAATGCAGTAGAACAGCTGTTTTCTAACTATCAGAGAAAAGCAAAGAACAAACAATATAAATTTATATGGATTTTCTTTTAAGGAAAAGAGCAAAGTAAAATGCTAAATGTAAACATGCATTTTTAAATTGTTTAATGAATGTCCATTCTTGTTTTCTAAATAATAGTCAGCATTTTTGATTCTCTCTATAGTGACATATGTAAATTCACACTGTGATTATTAAATTATTAAAGTACTCTTGAGAAAATTATTTTCCATGCATTTTCATTTTAACTGTGCATTTTCTTATGTATCTGTGACCACTTATCCTCACTTAAAAACTGGGAGAATATTTATTCATATTCAATGTTTTATGGCAAACATTTTTCAAGGCTGTGTTCTTAAGAAAGCCAAAGTGGTGGAGAAAGAGGGTTTATTATTAGTTTTGGGATGTTCTTTACATTCAGAAATTATGTTTGTTGGTATTGGATGTGGTTTAAGAAATTGTGCTTATGTATGTTTTTTCTCTACAGAATATCAATACAGAGTAAAAAGGACCAGTTAAAATAATTGGATTTGCTTGGATAATAGTTTAAAGGCTACATTTTATTTAGACACTTTGAGGTAATATATATCTGTGATCATAATTAACTGTCTTATCTAGGTCTGCTCCTTAGTGATGCCTTTTTAGGCAAAAAAAGCCCCATCATAGTGTCTCCTCTTAATGGAGAGTTTGGCCTTGAAAATCATTTTAAGAGTTAAGATATGTTAAAAGTGGTTTCACTATCTTTCCCCATGTACTCATGAAATGGATGTCTCAATTTGTCTCCAATTTTCTCCACTTTTTCTTCAAAACGTCTTCATTTCATGTGGTCCAAGTTTTCAGTTTTAACATAATAAAATAACTTGGTTTAGCAAACAGGGAAGTCTGTGTAAATGATCTTTTGATTTGGCATTCACCCTGACTTACTGTATAGTCTTTATAAATTATGGTTCTGATCATAGTTAACATAAAATTACATGGCTTTAAAAAGAAGCTAGGAAAAGTTTACTTTATTCACCCCAAGGATTTGGCTTTCATTATTTAATGTCATTTTACATACGTGATATATCGCATCACATATTGCATATGTAATATGTGATATATCATTACTGTGACCAACTCAGTTATGCAGTCCCTAGGAGTAAAAACCCTCACATTGATCTCTTTTTTTCATTATTTCTATATGAAAATTAGTCTGCAATTTAATTGATAGTGCAGGCATACAAACGCACTTCAGTGTCGTATTACTTAACCCCTTAAATGGATGGTTGCAGATCAGAAACAAAAATCCTGTCTCATGCTTCTAGTGCTTTTGATCCCTGCAGCAGGTTGTCTCCCTCATTGCATCAATCAGAACATGAAAGTTGTGTCAGTCCTTACAAGTGGCTGGGCTTCACTTGCCCGTGTTTTTGTAGTCATCAGAAAATATACTAAAGTGTTTACTGTACTTCTATTGTATTTTCCTCATTTTTCCTGGAGGAGAAAACAACTGATTATTAGGAAATGTACAGACATGGAGGCAAACCTTCTGAAGTCTCACAATCATGCTTCCATGTTTCTTAGATGATTAAAGCTACTGTTATTCAAAGTACAGTAGGCCTAGTATGTGAGTATCAAAAATTTTATTAAGTATGCCATACTGCTGCTGTTTTTTCAAGCCATTATATGAAAGACTGGTAAAGGAACAGGCTTTTTATAGCCCAGTTATTTGTTTTAAGGGAAGCTGTCCTTAAGCAGGGAAATTTTTAGTAAATTGAGTTTAAAACAGTGTAGATGACTTCGGTTTGGTAAAGTAACCTGAAGATACAGGAAAAAAAAGTAAGTCTAAATAAAACAGCAAACATGCCAAAGCAATAATAAATTAAAAAAATATTTAAACTTTTTTCCTTTGTTTTATGATTTAAAGGTAGGAATCCTTATGAATTGTGCTTACATACCGGGACAAAGCTTATCCCTGCTGAATGGTAATTGTTGTTTTACTACCAGCTATGTTGACTCCAAGCTTAGACAATTGTAGTCAGCCCTTACTAAACCTGGACAAATAAGAATCGTTGCAATGTATTAGCAATTTTTATATGACTCCCATTTATTTCTCTCTGTCCATGAGCAGTCTATTAGTAAAAATCTATTCCTTAAAATGCTCACAGAAATTAAAAAGTAAACTCCTGAGATTTACTCAATCAATGAATTTTTGTAATTAAAATAATATGACTATAAGTAAATGTGGTCAGGACACAGTGTGACGGATACAACTCATATGCAGCTTGTCATGTGAGTAAATAAACTTCGAATGCTGGAAGATATTCTTGAAGCATTAAAGATGATTTTTGCTTTAGATATTTATCATATATTATTCTACTTATAAGCCCAGGATTGAAATTCAGGAACGGAAATCACAGCAAAATTTTCTAAGGAGAAAATGGCCCTTAATGACAAATTGGTCATACAGCTTTATGATGCAAAACAGGGGATAGCTTTGTACTGTTTTTCACTAACTATGGAATTAAACAATAACTTGTTATTTAGCTGGAAAAGCATTTGCTATAGGTGGGACTTTTACATTATATACTTATTCTTGGCAACACTTTAAGCTCTTTAAGAAAATGCTTACTTATTCTATGCTGGGAATCTTTGCATGGGATTCATGATGGTTAAGGGATTTTCTTTCATCATATATTTCTGTTAGCTGTGATCAAATACTATGATTTAAAGCAAACGCAATTGTGTAGAGATTGATAATATTAAAGCTTTGCTGGAGCATTTTTGGGAGGTAGAAACTTGGCCTGTTAAAAGTACCTGTAAATTTTTCTGTCTGTGTGCATTTCCCTTCTGTAGCAATGTCCATGAAGTTCCCATTCACACTGGGGTTACAGCACCAATACACTTTTCTTCTGCCTGTGGACAAATCAATAACAAATCACTTATTACTTACTGAGTACATAGGAAACAAATCTGTGGAAAGTCCAGATCAAAGAATGTGCTTATGGCCTCCCAAATTGAAGCTTACCACCTATAAATCATCACCATCTGTAGTCCATGAAGAATTCTGTCATGACTGATGTGTCAGGTTCGATGTAAAGATTTCACTGTACTGCCTTTTCTCCCTGTTTTCCCTTTGCTACTGCCAACTCTCTCTCTCTCTCTCAACACATTTAGTTTGGAAGACTCAAATCAGACAAGTGTGGAGTATTCACACTGGTTTTGCCCCCTTAACCTTAAACTGTTCTGTGAGACTGATCTCACAGCATCCGTTAACTGTCAGGACTAGCTCTTAGGGATTTGTCAATGTCAATCCATTATCACTTGGCAGGGACCATCATAGAGTGATACAGAATCCCTGGTATCACCCCTCTCATAATATCTGAAATCCATTGCTCAAAAATCAGAGGGTTAAAAAAAAATTCTGAAGGGAAAGAAAATGACAAGCAGGAAAATTCAAAATAACAGGTAGACACCAAACATCATTTATGGTGCATATAGTACAAAGGTCTCAGGAATATGAGCATTCCGGATGATATCCGATTTTTATTGAAGTCAGTGCAAATTTTCTATGGACTTCACCGAGGACCAAGATTTGATCCTTTGTGCTCATAAGCTTCTAGCCTCCTGCAGTGGAAAAAGAAAAAAAAAAAAGATTTCTGGTAAAACAAAAAAGGAGTATTAAAATTGCTGCTATTTTATTGGAGCGTGTTAGGGAGAAAAGAGAAGAAATCATTGCTTTGGGGTTTTTGGAATTTTTAAAATTTTCATGTAGGTATAGAGTAGAATGAAAAAATAAACCAAATTATCTTGGAAACTTTGAAAAATATTTTTTTTCTATGTTGGAATCAAATACGTAAAGAATGCAAAATAAAATTGAAATGTTTTATTCTTTCCCAGTCCTTCCTATATGGTATCCCTCCCTGCCTCCAAGAGCTCATTCAGGAAATTGGTAGAATAAGCTTATTCTTCATTGCAATAATTTTAAGTCTAATGAAGATAGAGATCACTTGACCAGTTTTCATTTTCTAAAAAAAAATTATCTTGTCCCTACCTTTTGATTTTCCCATAGGAAAAGCCTCTTGAGAGGCTTCCACAGCCTTGGCTGTTCCTGCTTACGCTGGCAGAAACCCAGAAGTGAATCTGGGAAGGACTTTACATCAAACTGAAATGATTTGCTGACATGTTAGTGTGTGTATTGCTCTTTGGTGTGTCACCTCAGCAATAAGCACTGCCAACTGCAACCACACTGATGGTGTGTGATGCATTGCTGAAGTTCCCTGGTAACTTTTAAATGAGTTATGGCTGGTTACACAAAAGTAGTGAGGAATCACAATAGGTTGGTGTGGTTCTTTTTTTTTTTTTTCTCTGATTGAGGAAACAAAAGACAATACACTGTCTAGGTGGAGGTGGAGTTACATGGAGAAATTAGTTACAGGAGTTACTAAAAAGAATGAAGAGCAGAGGAACTGGAGTTCTTAAATTGCCTTTATTATGATACCTTATAGTGGACATGGCACTCAAACTAGAAACATTTCAATCCACTGGGGGATTTAGTAATTTTACTAATTTACTGTTTTACTGTTTCCAGCTAGGATTAATAGAGTAGTCTATGGAATAAAATAGTTCTTTCAACCCCTGCACATCCCACCCCCACTTCATTTCCTTTGGTTTTATCCTGAAGGTGAAGTAGTACCTCTCCAACTCGTTGGCACTCACTGCTTGTTCTTACTGGATTTGTATTATAAGGTGATTCTGGATTAAAAGAAAAAATAATTGCAGGAGGTTGGAAGAGTTTGTAAAGGGGAGAGAGGGGGTAGATCCAGTATTCCACCTTAAATATCCAGTTCCTGTTGTGGAATAGTTTTTGCAAACGACATAAATTATTTTATGATTGTAGTAAGGAGCAATAAGAGATTAACATCAGAATTAACAATGATTATTAATTTCTTGCATAATAGGAACTGCAACATGCACTTCAACATCAAGATTGCATGGAGTTCAAACCTTTTGCTGTGTGTTTCAGAGTACAGGAGAATAAGAGTGTCTTTTCTAAGAGTAAAAGGACAACTTAAGAGTTTATTTGAATTATACACTTGTAGGTAAAGCATAACTTTTGCCAAGTAGCACTGGGGGTTTGAAAATGACAGACCTCCCGTGCATGTATTTTGAATTGTCTATTTAACCTAGGTACTTGGACACTTGTTCACACGTAGTGCCTGTTATGTTCTTAATACTTGCTTTTCTTTCTCAGACCATTTATCTGTAAAGATATATTGGGCATCTGCAATTGAACATGCCTATATTTCAAGATCAGTTTGAACTTTTTTTTTTTGTCACTTTGTGTGCTGTTAATTTTGTTGTACCACACTGCAATTTAATTATATATCAAACTGAATTGTCTTCAAAGGAAGCTTTTTTCTGACTGTATTGAAGTAGTGAAGAAACCTTTTGATGATTGTGAGAAAATGAAAATTTTTAGTTCTTAAGCTTTAAATCTAATGATTTTTTGCTTATATTGTGTCATAGATTTGCTTTGGTGATATATACTAGGATTTTCTGAATTAATGTCCTCACTATTACACAAAATTTAAGTGAATCCGCATACTGACTGAAATATTTTAAATCTTCATTTTTAATTATGTATTTTCTTTAGAATCTTCAAAAATTTAAAATATCATTTCATTAATAATCTGTCTCAAAGTTCCAGTGGTATTTTGATTTATCACATTTGTTTACAAAATAATACATGCTGCTAAAGGGATGTAAGCTAACCTTTTAGTAGTACATTGCTTTTTACCGTATGTTAATGCTTTCCAATATCACACTTCAGATAACTAAAGAGAATTATGTGAGAGAAATAAACAGAACAGATGACCTTACAGATTAAAGCTATTTCATCCTAATCATTTTGATTAGGGTCTTTTACATAGCACAAGTAATTAGCAAAGTTACATGTCTGATGTGTTTCCACCCTTTTAACATTTTTATTTTTTCAAAGCATAACTCAATTTTTTTCCCCACATTTTTGGTAC
This sequence comes from Eurypyga helias, assembly GCF_000690775.1. Taxonomy (NCBI): domain Eukaryota; kingdom Metazoa; phylum Chordata; class Aves; order Eurypygiformes; family Eurypygidae; genus Eurypyga; species Eurypyga helias. The sequence continues at coordinate 61,350 of NW_010273788.1, forward strand.
CTATATGGTTATTAAAATACTGTGCTGTAGAAAATTGTGAATTTTAGTTGCTTACTGCTGACAGTCAAGAACCAACAGTATCATCCATCTGCATTGCCACTTAAATGTTTTTATTCAATTAATAAAAGCTGTGCAAGCTCAAAGATTCTGGGCAACAACAGATAAACTTCCCCCTGACAACATGCATGCCCTCTCACTGTTATCACATAACCCAGCAGAGGATGCAAAAGTTTCACATCACAAAAAAGGATGTGACGTGAAAGTGGAGTATTAACTTTTAAAGGTGTGAGTTCCCTAGCAAAGTTCTGAAGAACAGCAATTGCTTTTTGTTCCTTCAGCACTGTATGCCAAACCATTCACAATGTTCATTAACTTCTGCAATTATTTTATTCACTGAGAGCAAGAAACTACTCATTTATTGTCCAAGTCCTAACGGATTCATGCTGCATAACTGGAGACTGCATATTGTAAGTGCCTCCAAACAGTTAATTGTTATGTAAACCTTAATTAAATTACCATCTGACATAATCAAAATCAATCTTATAACTAATAACTCAGTGCAATGTGGGGAGAAGATAGAAGAGTCAAGAGTGAAGCTGAGCCTGGGAAGAAGGGAAGGGTGGGATGAAATTATTTTTGTCTTGTTTTTGCTTTCTCACTATCCTACTCTATTTTGAATTAGGAATAAATGAATTAATATTCCCCAAGTTGTATTTGGTTTGCCTCTGATGGTAATTGGTGACCAATTTTCCTGATCTTGTCTCAACCCAATTTTTTTCATCTTAGCCTCTTTCTCGGTCTTGCTAAGAGGCAGGAATGAGAGAATAGTTTCGTGGGCACCTGGCAGTCAGCCAAGGTTAACCCACCACATTATTTTCGAGTTATTTTAAACAAATTCAATATAGCATTCTAGCTGGAAATGCTGATTTTTTTTCTTCTTCTTTTCTTCACCATTCCATCTTTGTCTCTATAGAATCTGAGGGACAAAAAAAAGTGTGTGGAGGGAAGGGATATGCTTTGGATTGAAACAAAACCAAGATTTTAATAATGCAAAATATTTTTAATGTTAGAAGATTAATCCAGCCTCTATGTTGCTCAGAAAAGTGATCTCCTCCTCCCCCCACTATTGATAAAACAGATGGTGGAATCCATTGATTAGGAGGAAGTGGAAGAGCAATTGTATTTGAAATGACAAGATTTTAGTAAATGGCCAGATAAGAGGTGGAGAACAAAGAGAAATAGCACTTGCAAATCTTCAAATGTTATTGTAATTCTTCCTCAGCTCTGTGAAAGGGCAGGAATAGAGAAACATTCCTGTGTATTGAAGACTATTTGGAATAGAAATTATAGATTGTTCTTGTTCTTCTAAGTGAGCCAAGTGGAATATAAACTCTAAACTCTAGTAAATCCTTGGGATTTGAAAAGGTGAGAATTATAATTGTTGCACACCAATCTCAATAAACACTTTCATGTCAGGCAGACAGAGACCTAATAAGATGAGAGGGTTTGAAATGGAAGTCACCAAAGCTCAAAGTAGAAATAAGATACAAAATTCTAAATTTAATAAGGTATTGCAACCATTTCCTGTCACTTGGAATTTAAATGAAGATTAGATCTATTAAACTGTATGATTTAGTTGGGCTAAATAGGAGAATAACTGGAGAAAATTCTGTGGGCTGTCTAGTCACAGGAGGCCAAGTCATGCCAGACTCTCCTGACTTTAAAAATCTATGGATTTGGTAATAATTTCTCTGTTCCTTGAATAAGGAAATAGATGAAAATGGTTCCAAATACCAGTTACCAAAAAGATAGATTTACTGTGGTGAGAGAATCTCAAAGAGAACCAAAAATATGAACCCCATGCAAAAGGCAGGCAAAATCATTGTGGAAAATGCCAGGCTCCTAAATTCTCGAATTCATTCCAGTAAGGAGGAAAGAACAGTTGGCCTGAAAGTCAAGTACATGCCTTTTGCTATTCTTCCTCACCAGTCTGAAGTAGATCCTGACTAATATATAAGTCAAAAAATGCTTGTACCAGAGACTGAGCTACCTGGCTAGTTCTGTCAATTCCATTATCAGGAATAAAATCTCCATACAGCTTCCTAAGTATCAAAAGATTTCTCAGTGTGCTGGTCAGTAACAAGATTTCATGGAATCACACTGAATCTATATAGAGGCAATGAGCACTAAATGACTTTGTACCTTGATGCAACTCAGTTCAAGGTGTCTTGTTCTACCTTTCTGGTTTCTATTTTAACATCAATATGAAAAGTGAATAAAGCTTTCCCCTCCCCCCCAAACCCACTCCCTCTTCACATATTAACATATTTACAGAAGCATTGTATTAGTATAAATTATGTTTGGACAACTTTTGACTAAGAATTTAGATCAGATCCATGTCCAGGAAAACATACAGCCTCCTCTCCTACCAGTCAGAAATCAAACACTCTGGCTTTTTATATCAGTCCTACTGGTGAGTTGATGTTTTATTTTGTTTTGTTTTTTTTTTTTTTCTTTAAAGTAACAGACATACCTGCTATGCATGTTTAAAAAAGGAGCAGCTCTGAACAAAACTCAGTGATTCAGTCCTTTTTACATAACATCTATGCCTATAATCTGTTTACAGAATGCATACATACCTTACTGAAGTCGTTGTTAATCAGTCATTTTAGGCATCATGCTTGTCCTGGAAATGAATGGTCTTAAACTTTTGCTAAGATGCTTTCCTGCATTGCATTTCAGAAGATGCTTTTAAGTCAGTGACTTTGTACAGTAGCACAAGTGACTGTGAAATAAAAGGCAGCATATTCAACTTTTTTAGCTGACATCTTAGCAATACTTTATAATAATAAAGTAAAAGCAAAACAAAACAATCTGTCTCCCCCCCGCATAAAAAAAAAAACCCTGCCAGCAGCTAAACTGCCAGTACAGAATGATTTTACCCACATTAGAATTGTATTATCAGCTTGCAAGTAGCTCTCAGCAGGGACTCAGACAGCAGACGGGATTGTATTATTCTGTCATTCCCCTATCCATCTGTTAAAGAAGTTCTATTTGGAATAAAATGCTATTTAAAAATTTTTTTTTAAGAATAATCTAATTTTTGAATACAACCAGTGGCACTTCATGTATGCACACCTTGCAAGTGTTTTGGGAAAAGCCTACTTTTTTTGTTTTCATCCAGGGAATTCATCTTCACTACCTTTATTTCTTTTAGAATTTGTGCCAATTCCAAATACCCATTTGAACATCTGTAACTATAGAATCTTCCCTGTTTTCTTCTGTGTTGGTTTTTTTCTGGTTTGGAATATCTTACTCCTTGCGTGAGATTTTCAAATAGTGGTTTGGTTCTTTTAGGTACTGTCTTTTTCTTCTTTCCAGAAAGTTGTCTTGAAACTCTATCATAGCTACAAGAAGGGAAAAGAAAGCAACTCTGTTATTAAGACATGAATCCCCCTCTGCCCCATAAACTATTCTTTATTCTAGGTGGTAGTTGTGTTATTGTCTATTTTTGAAAGCTTCGCTATCTTCTATAAAGCATGAAAATAATGGTCCAAAAAGGGATCCTATACCAGCACAGTGCTTGTAAGATATGTTAATTTATGTTGGTGAATACTGGTTTTATGCTATATACGTTTCTCAAATGAAATAAAGTGCAGTAAGTAAAGGGCAAAACTGAACCTATAACCCAGCATAACTGAACCTGTGTTAGGGATTTCTGCTGGTATGTTTACATTGGAAAGAAATTGCTGCTCATCATGCTTCTGTGGTGGATACACAGAATGGTAGGGGTTGGAAGGGACCTCTAGAGACCATACACTCAGAAGAGGTTGGTGTATAGGCTTAGCTTTATTCTCCTCACTGTTTGTATTTCTTCTGGAAAGAGAGATCATGACAAAGTTATCTGTGGAAGATGGTAGAAGATATTGACAAAGGCAAATGCAATGTAGAAGTTGTCTTTGAAATTTTATCTCATAGATATTGTTACTACCTCTTGGCTAAGTCTGAAGGAAATTGGCAGAGCAAATCTTACCTCAAGAAATCATGAAAAGCCAGCTTTAGAAAGTTAAATTTTGAGAAGAATAAAGTATATTATTAATTCATTTAGGTTTTATAAACTAGAGCAACAATATGATATACATGGTATATACCGTACAAGTGCCTGTGTTTTTCTATTGAAAAGCTCTGTGTGTAAGTATATTCAGAAGAACTTTAGATTTGGAGTGTCAATGGAGAATTTAAGAATAATCTTTGAAGTTGTCTAGACCATGCCTTTGCATGGCATAGGTATCAAAGAAAGCATCTCTTTGATTCCTGGACCAAAACATTGAATCTCTGTAACCAGATTGCCTGGTAAGTCTTTCTTTTGCATTGGGATCTATCATAAATTTTATGGTAATCAGAGTAAGCAGTTTCTGAGGTTACACCTACCATGTCCTGCCATAAATTACCTACTTTGAGTATTGAAGTGCTTTCAAAAAAAAATTAATATATGAAGGTAATGAGTTCCAAAAAATATTCTGGTTACATTGGCACTAATGTTTGATCAAAGACCTTACAGAGAGAATCCCCTCCATCTCCAAATTTTACTCACCTGAATCTTTTGAAAATGTTTTAAATCACATAATCCAATAGCTTTATTAGAAAGTAGTTAGACTGTAGTTCAGCATCAGTGGGTCTGCATGTTTAGAGTCACTTCAGAAGGAGAATATCAACAAGAAAATGGGATGGAGTTTATATGGTAATGATAGAGGTGGGGGCAGTCACTTTTGGGAGTGACAAGGTGAGAGTTCTGTATCTCCTTCCCCTAAGTGAGGTTGTGCCAATTCTTCAAAACTGTCTTCTCCCAGTAATCTTTCTGCTCTAAAATTAACCACATGACATCAAAAATAGAGGAGCTAAGAGATAAACAGAGAACTCAGTGCCTTTCATAGACTCACAGCACCATAATGTGGAGGGGAGGTTATGCCACCACAACAGATTCTGCAGTACAGATTGTCTGAAACTGGGAGTCCCTTGGAAGCTGAGATTCCAGAGTCAATGTTTGGAAACACACCGATCTCTACTGATACTTTTATGCTAGGTGGAAAAAAATCCAGATAATAAATGAAGGGACATAACCTGTGCTGAGGATGTCTGCCAGCCCTATCTTCCATCCTTGTACAATTACTTTTCAGTCTTGGCACCCACAGTACCCTTACTTCAGAATAGAAGATGGTAACTGATGATTCCGGGGCTGTGTTTTTTCTTCACTCTTCTTCAAAACATGAAATAAAAAGCTTGGATTCCATTTCCTAGAAGAAAACAGATTCTTTAATGTCTAGTTTACTAATCAAGTTAGTTTTGTGTGCAAATGTGGTAAATGCATGTATTTGCTCTTTACTGAGATTTCTAAGTGATGTTTTCCAATACAAAATAGTCTGAAGGAGATATTTTTATAGTAAGTAGTCTAAAATATAGTATAGCTGTAAAATTAAATTTCTCTTCACCTGTGGATTAAAGGGAATATAATCTTAAAGTAGTTTGCTTTTCTTCCTGTGAAATACATGATCCACAAAATGCATACAACTTCAGCAACTACCTACAGACTGTTTATCAAATGCAGCTAGGTTGAGCATGTTATATCTGGGATTATACCTCTTCACAATTGAAGTTGTCTATCCATTTTGTGACATCAAGACCAAGAACCTCAACCATTCTTTGATCTTTCTCACAAACAAGATAATATTTGCAAGTTGACAAAATTTATGCTCAGAAGGGTATTGATTTCTGTTTGCCTTGCATCTTAAAATCCAGAATGTGATTGTCATGTATACTAAAACATGAAATTCACTCTCTTCACAAAAGTTTTACTAAACCAGCCACCAACGGAAGGCATTATTGGCAGCTTTTTCATTACTAAACATAGGGTAAAGCATCTGATTATTTTTATACTTAAAGAAGTTCTGTGTTGACTTGCATTTACATCAACAAATACTGGGTCACTTATGCATTTTGAGTAAAATCATTCTTGTTTTTAAGTAATTACAAAATTATTTTCTGCTTGTATATTGGCACAAAATAGTACAAAACCCTGCTATTTACATATAAATATGTTCCTAGCTGTTCATTACCAGAACAGTGCAATTTTGTCTGAGTGTTGTAGTAATAAAGAGCAGAGTTATTTTGAAATAATTCACCAAGAACAAATATCCTGATAGAGTGCAAGCCTAACATTCACTCTCATGTGTTTGAAACAAATGAATATTTTTTTGTTTACCTTAGATTGAGACAAGAAAGGAATGTTGCAAGAAGAGAAACAATTTGTGTTCAAGTCTGTTATTGTTTTCATTGTTCATTTGAAAGTTTAAAGCACTAAATTTACACACACACACCCCTTCTGCACCCCTGGTCTGTTTTCTCACTTTGATACCACTAGGACTCTAGAATTTTTCTGAACATTTAACAACAATCTCTTTAAAACATGATTGTTAAGGAGACAATAAGAAGATTGTGTATTTTAGTGGGGAGAGAAATAGGAAAGATTTAAAAATTATGTACAACCTATGTACTTTACTTTTGAAGCAAGGGATACCTGAGCAGGTCAATGAATGAAAATAAGCCTGTGATCTAGTTATTAGGATCTTCCAGTTTAATTAATACCTCCTGTGTCTTCATACATGACTGTTCACTCCAACTTGTATTAACATGCAGAACTTTTGGGTGCAGTTGGAGGAAATATATCATTAACACATGAGAGTATTTTTCCACTTTTAATATTAATTACATATTTTGTTGCTTCCATGAGTGACATCATTGTCAACTATTGGGTGGAAAATGCTTATCTGGATTGTTCCAGCATTGTCCATTGTTCCAATTCATTGTGCTTATAGAATTTGCTTTTGTCTTCCTGATACAGTCAAACCAAGAAATCTGTGGCATTATAACATTATTTTCATTTAAAGTTATTGAATTGCATATGAAAATAACAGCTATATGGAAAGCTAACCTTATCTGAATTACACTTCTTAGTACTCAGAGCTGTAGAATACAAAATGGAGTGATTACATTTAATTTTTTAATAAAATTTGTTTAGAGACGGTAGCTTGCCTCTTAGGATGGAATGGAACATGCTGAGTCTTCACTGAGCACTGTTCACCCCCCAGGCCCTGAGAAACAAGTGGCTGATGCATAAATATGTGCATGGCACACTTCTTCAGACCATCTTTATTATGTTTCAGAGCACTAGACCACATTTTGCACCTATGAAACCAGTATAAGAATTTTAATCTGGATTAGAAGATCAGTATATTTTAGAAGTATTAAATAATGGAGACTTTTTAAAGTAAAAATTGTTTTGCACACGTAGTGTAGTAACTTATTTAGAGTAATGATATATCTCTGAAAATATTTAGTTTTCACTATTCCTAGTGGAATACATACATAATAAAATCCATAGTAAATATATAAAAGATACATTTTATGTCTGTGTTTCTAGAACAAAACATTTTTAATTGAGAATTGCATGGCAAATGGAAAAAAATATTCCTAGCCCCTGAGAGGTACCTACTGGTTGGTGCAATGACTTGGACATGAGGTGGTAACCCACAAGGCAGAAGATGAAGGTATAGTTATGTCATGGTTAAGATTTTTTGCAATTGTAACTTTGGTTTAAATTATTTTATTGGGAATTGCCAAATTAGAAGGTACAGTCCAGAGAAGATGCAAGATGTGTACAGATTGCAAACTATTATTTGCGTGTTACTGTTGTCCATAGGAAACTTATTTTTTTGTCTAACATTATAGCTATCCAGATTTTCAAAATGCAAGGGTAATAAATAACTCCTTAATACATAAAAACCTAGAATCTTTTAGGTTGGAAAAGACATTTAAGGTCATCAAGTCTGACTGTTAACCTAACTGCCAATACCACCACCAAACCATGACCTTCAGCACATTCTCTATATGTCTTTTAAATACCTTCAGAGATTGTGACCTAATCACCTCCCAGGCCAGCCTCTTCCAGTGCCTGATAACCCTTTCAGTGAAGAATTTTTTCACTGAAACATATATAGATGAAACTTCATTGCACACGTGCATATGTGAACACATACACACACATATACCCTGTTAGATAGT
>NW_010273788.1:74467-76967 GCF_000690775.1 Eurypyga helias
CCAGGACCCAGAAATCCTGGGATGCACAGAGCTGCCCTGTACAATACTAGCAAACAAGGCCTCTTCAAGATCTGTTTTTTGTAGATTGTACCATTAGCAGTGCAGAAACAGCCTTGGACAATACTCTCTCCTTTATTGTTGATGGTTTAGGAACATAGGGATTGTCCTGTTGAAGCAGCCTAACGTGATACTGAGTTAATTGTGCTGTCTCCCAAGCGTATATGAACTATTCAAGGGAACAGTGCAAGAAAAACATAGTGTAAAACATTGGGAAAACCTAACACTGATAGTTTTTTCCCATCTGAATTCTATCAAATTAATTATGTTCTTAATATTTGGATGTGGTGTTTCATCATATAGATATCTGTATTTTAGTTTTCTGTCATATCTGTTTACATAAATCTGCAACTGAACAATAACTTGCAAACATTAAAACCCTGATGAAACTAATGGACTATAAATAAATGTTAATTGAGATTGACCTATTTATATGAATTTTCTGTGAAGTAAGACTGAAATGAAATGTTTGTTTTCAACTCTCCAAAGTGAGAGCTGGAATTCAGTCGAAATAAAAATTGATTGGAGCCCTTCTTATTTTTACCAAAAATGGGAAATGAACAATATGAGTTTTGATTGATTTTCTCATTAAGTACCTTTTGTACAAAAAGAAAAATTAAAATTATGACTACTTAGTTTATAATTTTATCTTGGAAAATGATTCCATAAAAATATTTTATGAGATTTCAGTTGTAGCCCAATTGTATCTGAAATAAACTTTGGATAAATATTTTGTGATATGTTTCCAAAGCTTCTGAAGTTTGCCTAATAGAATGAAAAATAATCAAGTGTTCATCCTGCTTGGGATGCTCACGTGGCTATCTCGAAGCTATGCTTGTGGTTTGTTCTATACAAATGCCCTTGTATTTATATAATGTAGGGATCTGTGTTCTTCATCCTGTTTCTCCCTTTGGACTTTCTTACTTTGGTAGACTTGTTCCAACAACTCTCAGCATTATCAGGCCACAAAACCTTCTGAGCACAATTGTTCACAGTGTCCATTGAGGTATGATTTGGAGAAAAAGTCAGATTGATGTGACTGTGAATTAGTCAGTATAAATTGCAGAAGTAACAGTTACCCATAGGGACTTACACCGTATCTTGTGATTCTGTCAACATATTGTCCAGAATAAATATTCCAGCAGGCGGCCATCCATCGGACTTAAGCTCTTTTCCCTGTGTGCTTGCACAGATTCTATGGCATTCTGAGGATAATTTTGGCAAGTTGAAGAGAAACAAACTTAACATATTTCCAATTTTCATTTAACAGTTCCTATAACTTTTTTCCTATGTAAGGTAAATACGTAATATGTAACTTGCAAGAAAAAAGTGATAGCATTAACTAAAAATAGTATGACAACCACTGTTTAAATCTTGAACAGTCATCCAAGAGCTAAACTAGCCATCACAATTCAGAAAACATATAATAGTTTTGGTTTTAATAAAAGTTTTGTTTATAAGGTTATTCTTCATGTTCAAATTTAAATAAACTTGCAATCTGTTAATATTTTAGTCTTTAACTGCAAACGTAATTCCTTACTCTTTAGATGTGGTAATGTCTTGGTAATTAAACCGATGAACTATTAAATCAATGTACTCTCGATATCCGAAAATGGAGCGAGTCCAGAGGAAGATGACAAAGATGCTCAGAGGACTGGGCCACCTCTGCTATGGGGACAGGCTGAGGGAGTCGGGCTTGTTCAGCCTGGAGGCTCCAGGGAGAACTTACAGTACCTTCCAGTACCTGAAGGGGCTACAGGGAAGCTGGGGGGGACTTTGTACAAGGGCCTGTAGTGACAGGACAAGGGGGAATGGGTTTAAATTGAAAGTGGGTAGTTTTAGATTGGACATCAGGAAGAAGTTCTTCAGGGAGAGGGTGGTGAAGCACTGGAACAAGTTGCCCAGAGAAGCTGTGGATGCTCCATCCCTGGAAGTGTTCAAGGCCAGGCTGGATGAGGCTTGGAGCAACCTGGTCTAGTAGAAGGTGTCCCTGCCCATGGCAGGGGGGTTGGAACTGGATGGTCTTTAAAGTCCCTTCCAACTCAAACAATTCTATGATTCTATGAAATAAGAGAAAGCATTATACACGTAGAGAATATGTGGGTGGCAGTGGATAGGATGTGAACTGCTATCTGTTCTTGGTCTCCCTGGAGCATATAAAGGTTCAAATTTTATTTTAACCAAATGACTGAATGAGGATTCAACCCGTGTTGTGATAGTTCAGCCCATTACTTTACTTCTAATGGTCATCTGGTGTCTAATTTCTCTCCTTACACTTCTTTTTTTAGTTTTTTTTACCTTGACCAGAAGAGAGCTGAGGAGTATTAATACACAGTGTCACATTCCATGTTTTGCATCTCAGCCCTTAGAAGCTTAGAAGCTGTTGCCACTGTGGAATGTATTGCTTAGAAAAAGAGGAAAATGAAAACTGCAGAATACGCAA
>NW_010273788.1:79467-86315 GCF_000690775.1 Eurypyga helias
AAAAAAAACAATTCCAGACAAGTTCATTTATATGTTGTGTGGAGGTTTAGAAGTTAAGAAAATGTGACAGGGTACAAGTAAATGTATATGTAAATTCAAGAGACTTTCATTGCACTTATAATCAGTTATTTGCCTTTTTACTTCCAAGACAGTGATTTGTCATTAGAAAAAACTGAAAATCGAATGTATCAATGCTCTAGTAGGTTCTCTGATAAAAATATGCTTATGAAATTTTGGACAGTCCTAACTCTGAGATATCAGATGGCAAATATCATTGAGCATTTACATCATCTGAATGATTTGTAGCTGTTTATTTGCCTAATGGAAATGGATATCACTGTGTTAGAGTTGTCTTTCTCTGAGATTCAGTTCACTTCTCATCAGTCACTACCTACCGAGGAAACAAATGGTACTTTTTATAGCTGCTCAGGCACTGAGGAATACTGTGGGAGAGTATATATATGAAAATTTTCTTAATTTCTAATGAGTGTGTCAGAAGGAGTAAAACCAGGTGATATAAGATTCATAGGGTTTTCCTTTATGAAAGAGAACTCTATCTTTTTCAGGAATGGTTATCAATCTTATTTCTGCTTTTTTTTTTTTTTTTTTTTTTTTTAATTCCACTAGAAGCAAGACCACCTCAAGTTCTGTAATTAAACTCTCTTAGACTTTAACTATTAAGACTTTTACCTGGAAAGTAATATGAAATAATCAAAACCCATGATTGTCACCAGTTAAGCAAATTGAAGTTATTTTAGTAGACTTCAGTATCAGCAAAATAGTTATAATTAACCAGAAGTGGCAAAAGCAAAAATATTTTGTTTTGCGGTCACGTTATTTATACAGAAATATATAAAGTATATAGAGAGTAAGTCCATAATCACAAACTTCAAGCTCAGAATAATTTATCTATATGGGTAATTTTATTAGTCCTCCACATGTATCTTTACACCATATCCTACATATATTAACAGAAGCTCCACTGAAACACAGAGGTGAAGGGAAGCAGCAGGGAAGGGATGCCATCCAGAGGGACCTGAACAGGCTGAAGAGGTGGGCCACTGCAAACCTCATGGAGTTCAACAAGGCCAAGTGCAAGGTCCTGCACCTGGGTCAGGGCAATCCCAAGCACAAGGACAGGATGGGTGGAGAGTGGATAGAGAGCAACTCCGAGGAGAAGGACTTGGGGGTACTGGTGGATGAAAAGCTGGACATGAGCTGGCTGTGTGCGCTGGCAGCCCAGAAAGCCAACCGTATCCTGGGCTGTATCAGGAGAAGTGTGGCCAGCAGGTCGAGGGAGGGGATTCTCCCCCTCTACTCTGCTCTGGTGGGGTCATAAGAAGGATATTGGCTGGTTGGAGCAAGTCCAGAGGAGGCCATGAAGCTGCTCAGAGAGTTGGCGCACCTCTCCTATGAAGAAAGGCTGAGAGAGTTGGGCTTGTTCAGCCTTGAGAAGCGAAGGCTCCGGGGAGACCTCATTGCTACAGGGAAGCTGGAGGGGACTCTTTTACAAGGGTGCGTAGTGACAGGACAAGGGGCAAGGGGTTTAAATTGAAAGTGAGTAGATTTAGATTAGATATCAGGAAAATATTCTTCACAGAGAGGCACTGGAACAGGTTGCCCAGAGAAATTGTGGATGCCCCATCCCTGGAAGTGTTCAAGGTTCAAATGTTATAATTCTGTTAGCCCATGTGGTGCAAATAACATTTCCAATAACAGTAGAAGAAATTTAGAAATAATTAAGCTGTCAGTGTTAACAGTGATTCTTGATAAGACTGATGCAAACCTAACTAAAAATGGAAAAAAGGTTCACTTGTCAAAAACAAGAATAATGCAAAGCTTAGGTTTTTCTATTTCCTCTGTCAGACTTATTTCTTGTAATTAATTTCATGATTTTTTAAAGAGATACTGTTGTTCTTCACCCTTTCTTTTATCCTCTGACACCGCAAATCCTGAGACCAAAAGTAGCTTTTTAAAATTAATTGAAGGAAACTGATCCTCACAACAAAGAGCTTTCAGTTCTTTTTATGGTTTAAAATCCAACACTTTTTTTCTATGTATTTAATACAAAAATTGGAACACTGGTATTATAAAGCTTGAAAGAAAGGCATGCTCCAGTGAATTCTATATAACACGTGAGTTCTTTCAGGTTTGGGTGTAATGGTAGTAGTCTGATTTTGTTTTAAATATACAAAAAGCCTATGATTGAAAGAAAAAACCTCAATACTTGGCTGGTTTCTAAATAGGCATTTTGAGCCTTAATGGGCTGAGACATTTTTATTCCAAAGAAAGCTTCTGAAATATAAAACTTTTAAATACTGTATATGTAAACAAATGTCTCAACAAATTCAATCCAATTTATTTGCAGAGGAATTACATGTAAACATCTTCTTTCATGGAAATATGAATGCTCTGATCACAGGATGACAAATTCTGGCTGCTGAAAGGACTTGTGGAACCCAATACTTAGGTTCACCTTCTCTTGGGGTGTGAAATGACCATGATTGTTGTGTGTCAACATCTCTGAGTGCACTCTAAAGCCTGACAGGGAAGAGGTTGAGTCACCATCCCTGGAGGCATTTAAAAGACATGTAAATGTGATACTTGGGAACATGGTTTAGTGGTGGAATTGGCAGAGTTGGGGTTGCAGTTGGACTCAATGATCTTTAAATGTTTTTCCAACCTAAATAATTCTATGATTCTATGTGTATTGTATATAAGGTCTGATTTTTCAGTTGCTGTGAACCAATATACTGCCTGTGATTTCTGTCTTGCTGTCTGACTTGTAAAATTGCGTGGGACTTGACTCTAAATATCTAGTGCACGGACTCAGGATCTCGTTTAGTTTAGATATCAGTAAAGTTAAGTCTGTCTTCCTCAAGAAAATTATCTGGGTAATTATATGAAGGCCATTTAAAATAATTACTTTTTCCCTTTTTATGCCTAACTGTAATTTATAAGAAGTTGCATAGGTCGTAATGACAACTGTAAGATAGCTCACAAGAATTAAAAGTAGCATGACATTAAATTTTTCATAGTTGAAGATGTCTTGCAGATGATTTCAAATCTTCAAAGTTATAAAAGGAAATATTTAGTAACACTTTTTTTGAGGGCAAAACCTGCTATAATATGGAAGGTGTATATAAACACAAGATACAGCTCTTTGGACATCTTGATGCCAATGAGATTCTTAAAAGCTTTTTCAGCATGAGGAATACATGTTACATGTTGATTTGTTGAAAGTTATTATCGAATTAATTTGGAAGCCAGTCAGTGGTTGTTTATAACTGGGCTTTTTTTTTTCCAAAGTATAAAAATGTAATAACTATCTGGTAGGCTTGGAAGATTATCTAATGTTTCCTGATAACATAGAAAAATTGTTGGTATTATTAGAAGAGAAGCAGACAAAATACAAACTGTACAGGAAGTGGATGTCACTGCTTATAGAATATGTTAGATATGCTCCTATAGTCCCTTATTTTAATTTTTGATTTGGCTTACCTGATATTTTCTTGATAGTTTTACTTATAAATGCCTGTGTACATGTGAAAATCATTTAAAATACTTTTTTTTTGAGAGAAAAAATCTTAATGTAAGAACAAAACAGTATGAATAAAATGAAGAAAATGTACTGTGCTTTAAAAGCATGAAGACTGTAACGTACACTAATACAATCTCAGAAGCTTAAGGTAAAGATGATCTGATCTCTGACTGGAAAAAAACAAAAAAGTACTAAAAAACTTTCTCACCCGTTGCAATGCAAGTTCTGGACTCAGTATTTCTTCTACAGTTGCTGATGACCTCACCAACAACTAAACCAGAAAAAGTTTCTGCATTCTTAACAGTGCTTAAATGTCAGACTTACTTTCACATGTTGTAGAGAAAGCACAGAGCAAATACTATTTACAAATGGAAAAAGAAAATAGTTACACTCTTATTTTGCTCATGAGAAAACCTTAAAATTTAATTGGGTCCGTGATTGTTATTATAATTGTTTTGACTTTCCCCATCTTTACATTAGAAATTCAGTTCTGTTTTCCACATTTGCCTATATTCCAGTGAATATGGACAGACTCGTGATATCTGGGGACACAGGGTACAGTAGTTTACAAGGAAACTGTATGAACTTTTTAATACTTCTATAACTTCACAGAATGAGATTTGAACCATACTGGCTCATACTGATTTTTTTTTTAAATCAATGATAACTTAAGAGTTTACAGTGGAATAAAGATGTAAGATTAGCACCAAATTCTGAACAAGTTCTGTTGACCTGAAGTATATTTCTCTAAGGTTATAACATGGCTTTTGACATATTTTATGCCAACAAGAGTGCGTGGTATATCTTCTGTGGGAATATCCCAAGGAAAAGCCATGATGGAATAATTTTAAAACATGGAGTAAGGCTGCTTTTATGATGAGCTATTGGATAGAGTTTTGAGTCAGCAGCAACCTGATTTAATATTACTTGATCCTGTGAAATTTTCATAGATTTTAAGATGAGGGCAGCAGAGGGGGCAGCCTCATTATTTCTCTTTGCAACATTCATCCAAACATAGAAGCATTTTGAAGTTGTGGGTTAATTGTTTGGCTTAAAGTGTAATTTATTTTTCAATGCTGAATTAGCAATACTTAGGCATACAATTCATGCTTTAGTGGAGAAAGCAGATTAGTTAAACTCCAGGAATTGAATTCTTAAAGGTTACCTTTTGAAAACAAATGTGTATGAGAGAGAAGGCAAACTATAACAAGACATAGGTTGTCGTTACAGGAATTAAACATCTGTTTGGATTACTCCTGAAATTATTGACATTAGACTGTGATTGTTGGGATATTTTTCTATACTGTTTGATAGTCGCTATGCTCAGATTGTATTTTTCCTTCTTTCTCATCCTGAAACCACTTGCAGTTCATTTCTCAGTTGCACATGTATGTGCCAGAACAAGAACATTGTCAACATAAAAATTAGGAAAGCTTTGGGTCACAGCTTCTTCTCCACTGAAGTAGACAAAGAGAAACATGGCCTGAAAAAATAGACTAGAAAGAGATCAAGTTCTAGTTATGCTTTCTTTTGCAAGCGTGAGGAAGTGTGGGCTACAGTTCCCTGGATAAACTATATTGTTACTCCCTCTACTTAAGCCAAAGAACAAAGTAAATTTATTAATATTGGGAATAATTTTTGGAGTCATAGATTCATAGAATAGTTTGTGTTGGAAGGGACCTTAAAGACCATCTAGTTCCACCCCACTGCCAAAGGCAGGGACACCTTCCACTAGACCAGGTTGCTCAAAGCCTCCTCCAGCCTGGCCTTGAAAACATCCAGGAATGAAGCATCTACAACAACTCTGGGCAATCTGTTCCAGTGGCTCACCACCCTCACCATGAAGAAATTTTTCCTGATATCTAATCTAAATCTGCTGTCTTTCAGTATAAATCCATTATCCCTTGTACTATCACAATGTGCTCTTCTAAAAAGTCTCTTCATCTTCCTTGTAGACCTCCTTCGAACACTGCAAGGCTACTATAAGTTTTCTCCAGAAGTTTCAGTTCTCCAGGCTGTACAAACAAAATTCAGCCTTTCTTCATAGGAGAGGTGCTTCGGCCCACTGATCATCTTTGTGGCCTCCTCTGTACTAGGTCCAACCAGTCGATTTTTCCTATGTTGAGTCTTACTGGCCTGTAGTTTCCCAGCTCTTCCTCTTTTCCTTTTTAAAAATGGGGTTATGTTTCCCCTTTCCCAGTCAGTGGAAACCTTGCCAGAATGCCATGACTTCTCAAATATGATGTATATTGGCTTGGCAACTTCATCCACCAGTTCCCTCAAGGTGCATCTTGTCAGGTCCCATGGAATTATACACTTTCACATTCCTTAGATGGTCTCAAACCTGGTCATCTCCTACCACGGGTGAGTTTTCATTATCCCAGTCCCTGCCTTTGATTCTGGGACTTGGGTGGTGTGACTTCAGCTCCTTAATTTAGTTTTAATTCCAACAGGGCTTTTGCTTTCTTTACATGATCCATGGTTGTTTGGACAACTTCTCTGTAATCTTGCCAGGCTACTTGCCTTGTATCCACCCTCTGTAAGCTTTCTTTTTGTGCCCAAGTTTGTCCAGGAGTTTGACACAGACTTTCTGGTAATTTTGCCAGACTTCCTCCTTATTGGCATGCATTGCTTCTGTCCTTAGAGGAGGTAATCCTTGAATGCTCACCAGCTTTCTTGGGCCTGTTTTCCCACCAGGGTTTAAACCCATGGGACTCTGACAATCAGTTCCTTGAAGAAGCCAAATTCTGCTCTCCTGAAGCCCGGGGTAGCAAGCTTGCTCTGCACCCTCCTCACTGCCCTAAGGATCTTGAACTCCACCACTTCATGGGCACTGCAGCCAAGGCTGCCCTTGAGCTACACATTTCCCACCAGTCCCTCCTTGTTTGTGAGAACAAGGTCCAACATAGCAGCTCTCCTCCCTGGCTCCTCTATCACTTGGTCAAGGAAGCAATAATTGATGCATTCCAGGAACCTCCTGACTGGCTTGTGCCCTTCCCTGTTGTCCTTCCAACAGATGTCCGGGTGGTTGAGGTCATCAGTGAGTGGTCATGAGCACCCAGGCTTGTGAATATGAGGCTTCTCCTATCCGTCTGTAAAGGCCCTCCTCTACTCACTAGTCCTGGTCACATAAACTGTAGCAGACCCTGACCATGATGTCAAGTGTCCCTGCCCTCCCTTTAATACTGACCCATAAGCTCTTGACCAGCTTCTCCTCCATCCCCAGGTGGAGCTCCATGCACTCCAGCTGGTCCTTGACATAGAGGATAACACCCTCTTCTTGTCTGCCCTGCCTGTCCTTCCTAAA
>NW_010273789.1:0-10267 GCF_000690775.1 Eurypyga helias
GCCCCATGTGTGCCCTCGCCGCAGCCGCCCTGCCAGCTGCCTTCAGCTTGTCCCCATCCGTGGGTCCCCCTGAGCACCCCGTGTTATGCTGGGGGTTTATTTAGGTGCAGCAAGAGGGCTTAAAATTTAAGATTTACATTCCCACTGGTGGTAACAACTTGTCAAGAAGCCAATAGGTACTTGTTTTCTGGAAAATGGTAGAAAAAAGTGGGAAAGGCTATCTCTGCTTGCTTTCCAGGCTAGGAATTAAAAAAAGATAACTTGGTTTTTTTAAGGGTTTGCCTAATTTCTTATGGTTTTATGGTTAGGTTCACACATGCCGCGTTTGGGGTACACAGGGCGCACAGAAGCGCTTCGTGTTCCAGCCAAGCGCTGAAGAATGCACGGCGCACGCACAGGCGGGAGCGGCAGAAACGCCACGCTGAAGCCCCTTCTCGCAGGCAGCACGAACACCACATTCGTGTCCCTCCTCAAAAGAGGCAATTTGGGCAGCGGTGAAACTTTTTCCTTTAACGTTTCCCTACCTTTCAGAGCTCCTGAAGAAATGGAGGTTGCAGCATTCCGGCTGACCGTTCTTCATTGCCTCTCAGAAAATGCTTTAACTTACTGTGAATTTAACAAAGCTTACCTAGCTGCAGTTATGGCTACGGCTGCAACTAAAGGACCTGCCAGGAACCGTACAAATGCCATTGCCATTTTCAGACTACAGGAATACATAGCATATACCATAAAAAGCCTCGGAGAAGACGAGAGACTGCACCATGGAGTCTCCTATAAACAGCGACACAAGAAGCTGACATGATCACCCTTTACCACTGCTTGGGGTTTGAAAAGGTGTCAGAACTTCACAGAGGAGCCTCTGGCTGTTTGGGAGGAACAGCCACTTTAATGTCCAGTTCAGGATCAAGATGAGATGGAGACCACATTTGTAAAAAATAAGCTATCGTTTGTGTATTTTTCATAAACGAGCTAGTAGGCTACACATTTCCAGCCTATTTTAAAGTGGCACCAGTATATTAGTCCCTTGAAAGGAGGAGTTCAGAGTTTTTCCAATTCAGTAGGGAAGTTTGCAGCTCAAGCAATTACGTGCGTGCCACAGCACGTGCTTCTCTGCCACTGTAAGAGGGCCACAAACAGGTACACATACATTTACCAAGTTCCTCTGAGGAGCTGGTTACCCCACCTCACAAGGAGCTGGCTCCCAAGCAGCCTTAGTGATAAAACCCAGAGTCCTATTCTCTGCTCTGGCGGTGCCCGAGCGTATAAATTTGATTGATTGGTGAAACACTGTGGAGTCACTCTCTAAATTAATGCCAGGCAACCTGAAGGCGGTATTTGTTGGGCTGACATCAGACGACTCCATTCAGAGCAGTCACAGACAAGGGGGTCACTCCGAGGCTACCCATGTAATCAGCATTATTCATGCTCGAGCTGGTGACTGATATTAAATAGATTTGCTCTAACTCAAATGTCTGCCTAGAGAAAAAGCTACGAGCTGGACTGTGAGCTCAGGCCCATGGGTGTGAGTTCATGGAATCCTCAGGTTTGGGAAGTTAAATACTCCATCAGCATGTCTGAAGCACTGGGGTGGATTGAAGTCATGGGAGTTTACTGCCCAGTTAAACCCCAGTAGGTACCTAAATACCACACGAATACCCCACCTGGTGCAAAGGGTCCTTGTTCTCCTGTGATGTCTTTATACTGAACAACCTGCTGTTTACTCAGGAAGCATAGTAAACCAAACGTGAATAACACACTGTATCATCTAAGAAAGAATAGTTTGCCTTGGTCCGCACTCTGTTCCTGAAAAGAGCACGCTTGGTATTATTTATGAGGCACAAGGACTCAGATTAGCAGTTACATGCATCTGTATTTCCTGCATTTTTAATTTCAGACTCTTAATTTGGATAGCTGCCTAAGATAAAAGTAGCTTCTCTTACAAAAAAGAGCAAAAATATGTGAATATATTGGGCAAAATATGTGAAAAAAAGAGTCAGGGAAGAATAACCCTGCATTTTTAATTGGGCAAAGTTACAAATAGAAGAAAAGCATGGCATAGCTTTTAAAAATCTAGTATTTTAAATATGATCCTTATTAATTATATATACTGTGTATTTTTATGACTCTACTTATTATTTAAAATTCCTGTCACAGCAAAATATAAAATGAAGTGCTTAGGTTGAGAAACTTGCTCCGTGTAGGAATGTTAAACATACTAGTGCTGCCAGACAGTTTAGGGCACTTATAGAGAATTCACGCATTCCAGCTTCTTAAAAAAGAAAATGAGGATATATGACAGTATAAGAAAAAAAAAAAATCTATCATCCCTAGAAAGCAACAGAAAAAGTTAATTTCAGTGGAGCTAAATTTAAGACTTTTTCCTGAAAGTATTTAGAGTGGCAAAGCTGCAGTACCCCTACAGGTATGTATATGGCTTAACAGACTAGAAAGATTATTTTTATATTATATCTTGAACTACAGGAGAGCTGAAACTTAAATTCTAAACACCTTTGAAGGCTTTTTAAAGTGCTAAAGAGGAAATGGGGATCCAAATTGCTTCTCTGCATGAATGGCATTTAATACTACTTTCAAGAGTACTTCAGAAACACCATCTTTTGTATTTTCTGGCAGACAGTAGAAGGGTCAAGGGTGTTGTTTTTATTTTCTGCTCTAATTTTAAGTAATTTGGATTTATGATGGCAGAGAAAAACTCGGCCTCCCACCCTCCCCAGGAAGTTTTGAGGTAAGAGACCTTCAGTGCTTGAGGGTTGGAGACAGACTATCACTTATTTTCTCCGCTGAAGTACACGCAACACTCGCTGAAGACCCACATGTGGTGTCAGATATATAAACTGTCAGCTGCTGCAGTAATAGTAGGTGTAAAGTGCAAGGAAAGTTAAGCATATGCATTTTGGCAAACCACAAACTGTCCTTTCCTGCAATGCTCAGACAAATGCACGGCGTAGGTTAAATAAGCTACAAAAACCAACTTCTCATCTCTTGACAAAGTTCGAAACCCTCGGAACAACAGCGAGAGAAACAGTTCCAGGCTATGAGCCAAAATTCAAAATAGATATCGGGCAGTAATCTTACATGGGGAACTGTAAAAACTGCCCCTCTTTGAGAAACAGCAGCTACTACACAGAAAGGAAGAACGAAAATCAAGCCAGCTGATGCTGGTTTCCTAGTCATCCTTAAGGGGACAGTCACAAAAAAGAGGTTAGGTGCAAAACAAGTCCTTTAAGAAGACAAACCTGCATTCATGAGAACTAGTAGAGACCAGAAAATTACCAAAAAAAGTCACTTCTCTGTTTTGTAAGTCTTCATCCTCTGAACCCACGTACCAGTACTCCTACACGTTATTCAGGATATGTTTTTGTATTGCCTGGCTTTTCATATAGTACAATAAAGTTTGTGTTGCTGATGCATTTTATTTGTGTGTGTGCTTGTTTTAATATGTGGCTAAATACTGTCAGGTGGGGGCTGGTTGAGAGGTTGTGGATATTGTGAACATGCTGTGTCGGGGTGTTCAGCTCCAGAACGCCAGTTAACACCATCTGGGTTGGAAATCATTTGAATGCAGTTTTTCCAAGCATTTTTATAATGTGAATTGAGAAGAGAGGAACCTTAAACTATTCCTAGCAAGCTGCTCTTCAGTTGTCAAAACCAGTGCTTCCCGTTTGGCAGTAATTCCCAAACACGGTGATGAACCTAGCACGGGGCAGAGAACAGATGTGAAGAATGATATCCTATCTGGGAACTGGAGTTAGGTTTGGTAAGTCAGACTGATGCAGGGTTGCCATATGTGTTGAATAGGATGGAATGGGATGAACTGGAATGGAGTAGTTGAATTGGAAGGACCTACAGTGACCATTTAGTCCAACCACCACCTGACAACTTCAGGGCTGACCAAAAGCTGAAGCATGTTATTAAGAGCATTGCCAAATGCCTCCTCAACACTGACAGTCACGAGGCATTGACCACCTCTCCAGGAAGTCTAAGCCTGTTCCAGTATTCCCTGTACTTATGCTATGATCTATAAGCTTTCCTGAATGCCATTTGGAAATCCACATGCACAAAACATCAACGTACAGTACATTTAATCTACATTCTCTAGTAGATAAACTATTCCCTGCCATAAATGTTTAAGTTCATAACAGCTTTTTTAATTGATACAGATGTTATTTGTCTCCTAGTGTTAACAGTGCCAAGCAGTGACACATTCCATTTTATTCTGCCTTAAAAATAAAATAAACAAAGCAAAAAAGTTACATCTTATTCCTCCTTCCAGATTCTTTATCATTTTGATACTTGATTTAAAAAGATCTCTGCAATAGCCACATACAGGGGTTTGTGGAAATAGTTGTTGGAAGAATCTCTGGATAATTATATCAAATAGTAGAAAAATTTATCTGGTAGTAAATTAATATTAAGTAACAATGTATTACATTTTACTGGAATACATCCAGATGTAAGTTTTGGATGGGTCTTTAGAAAGCTCACATACTTTTTACTGAAACAGAGTTAAAACACTGTTAGATTTCAGAGAAAGGTAACTGTAGATTATTCTTAAAACTCCACATTGCCTGAGATAGGATGGGCCTAGGACCCACTCCCTATTTCTTTGCATATTGCAATTTTTCTGTGCTAATAAAGAACTGGGTAAGATTGAAATGCAAGTCTTTCCCCTAGGTCGTCATTTAATCCCAGCTGGCAACTGAGTACCACACAGCTGCTGACTCACCCCCCCCAAGGAGAGACTGGGGAGAGAATCAGAAGAGTAAAGGTGAGAAAACTCATGGGTTGAGATAAAGACAATTTATGAGGTAAAGCAAAAGCCATGCATGCAGGGAAAGCAAAAACAAGGAATTAGATTACCACTTCTCATCTCCAGGAAAGCAGGGCTCCATCATGCATAACAGTGTGGAAGACAAACACCATCACTCCAAGTGTATCCCTCTTCCTTCTTCTTCCCCCAGGTCTATACGCTAAAGCATCGTGTCCTGTGGTTAGAATAAGTCCAGAGAAGAGCAATGATGATGCTCAGAAGGCTGGAGCACCTCTCATATGATGAAAAGCTGAGAGAGTTGGGCTTGTTTCACCTAGAGAAGAGAAGGCTCCAGGGAGAGACTTTATAGCACCTTCCAGTACCTGAAGGGGCTACAAGGAAGCTGGAGGGTGGGACTTTTTACAAGGGCCTGTAGTGATTGGACAAGGGGTAATGGGTTTAAATTGAAAGTGGGGAGGTTTAGATTGGATATCAGGAAGAAGTTCTTCCTGGAGAGGGTGGTGAAGTACTGGCACAGGTTGCCCAGAGAAGCTGTGGATGCCCCCTCCCTGGAAGTGGCCCAGGCCAGGCTGGATGAGGCTTGGAGCAACCTGGTCTAGTGGAAGGTGTCCCTGCCCATGGCAGGGGGGTTGGAACTGGATGGTCTTTAAGGTCCCTTCCAACCCAAACCATTCTGTGATTCTATGATTCTATGGTAAGGGTCTATCCTTTGGGTCAGTTGGGGTCAGCTGTCCCAGCTGTGACCCCTCCCAGCTTCTTAGGCACCCCCAGCCTCCTTGCTGGTGGGGTGGTGTGACAGGCAGAAAAGGCCTTGACCCCGTGTAAGCACTGCTCAGCAGTTACTAAAGCATCCCTGTGTTATCCACACAGTTTCCAGCAGAAATCCAAAATGCAGCCCCATTCTAGCTGCTGTGAAGAAAACTAATTCTACCCTCACCACAACCAGCACACCCTACAAAGCAGTTAATGTACCCTTTGGAAGTTGAAATGGCTTGTGGAACAGGGACTAGGCAGTTTGCAGATGCATGATGCAAAGTCACCTTCCCTTAAACAGCACCAAGCGAGAAATAGATGGGGAAAGCATCTAACCCTAGAAGGAGATACTCTGGAGACTAGTTCAGACAGATGCACCCCCATGAAGGTAACTCCAATGGATGTGTGCCAGGAAGAAGGACAATTTAGGACATCCACCTTTATTCAGCAGTTTATTTTGGTTGAGTGTGGCAGCTTCCTGTACAGCATAATCTTAAATGTGTTTACCGTTCTCAGGATCACCCACCTTCATGTATTACGCAGGAGGAATTTTGTATTCCCACTCAGCAAACCATCCATTATTTGGTGCTACGGCAAACAAGGGAGGTATCTTGCTGGAGTGTGTATCTGCTCAGTGTTACGGTGTTGTCAGTCTAAACTTTGGAACAAGTTCAGAACCTTAATTAAAATGGTACAAAACACATGCCATGAATAAGAATGGGATACACGAATTCAGGTTAGCTTCTGGTCATGGCCAACAAAGCTTGTTACACGTCTCTTGCTTATAGTTACACCAGCAGCAGCTCTGTCAAAGCAGAGAAGGGGACTAGTGTGAGATGATGCTGATACACCACTGGAATCTTCTTGGAGGTCACTGCTAATGAATTTAATTCTGTCTACACAAGGGGAAAAAAAAAAAGAGAGGGTTAAAAGGGACTTTTTTGCTACTCAAGTGGGAAGGGAAGCAGTTGCGTATGTGGAAGAGAGAAAAACAATCAACAGCAACACTTTGCCTGCTAGAAACTGCCATTTGCTGCTGGCTCAGGGAATGGTACCTTGGGAGGAGCAGGTAGTGATGGTGCTGCTCCCGTCTTGGTGATGCTTAGACACCCCGAGAGATGTTCCCGTGGGAGTCATGAACGGCAGGAAAGGCAGTGGGGGAGAGAGATAGCTGTGGGAGGTGAACCTCTTCAGCAGTAAGAGGCTGAAAGGATATTGAGAGGTTTCATTTATTCACAGCCAGACATGGAATCTCAAGACAGACCACAAGCTGGAACAGAAACCCAAAAAGTAGTCAAAACAGAAAGGCGATAGTCTGGTAAGACTTCAGAAGCGCAGAGGTATTTTTTTTTGCATTTTTCTGTGCAAGTTTGAGTGCCTAGTAACCCCTTACAGTTAAGACAGGGTCAGAATCAAATACTTACACTCCAAAATGAAAACGTGTTGGAGCCAATGGTTTCTGTTCAGCCTCCTACATTCAGAGGGAACAGAGCCAAAACTGGCAGTCAGATTCTGAACACTCATAACATATTTGAATTTCAAGTACCTCTAATATGTACAGCTTCCTATTTTCTAAATTTGTCTTCAAAGTTGAAATAAGCCTTTAATTTTATGTAATCATTTTATTTTAATTGTTATTAAATTGCTTATGCTTTATTAGTTATGTTAGTATGTATATTTTTTGCATTAGATACGTAACACACTCCTTTTCATAAACAATTTGTCATGAATGATCTTTCATACAATTACTTGCTTATTCTGTGTGAAGTGGAGACACGGAAAAGTTCTCCATTTGTAAGAACCTGAGCTGCTCCCTGTGGCAAAAAAAAAATCCTCCTCTTTACATCTAGAGAATATACCCAGGTTCTTGCTGCAGATTCTCAACAATGTCCTAGTGATTTTCTACTCTTCCGAACTTGCCTATTTCCACAGTTGTTTTTCTCACTGAAATTCACGTTGTTCCATCTATCCATATGCATCAGCATAGAGTGCCATATTGTTTCTGTGATTCTCATTTCAATTTCATAGAATTATTTAGGTTGTAAAAGTCCCTTAAGGTCATCCAGTCCAACTCTAAACCTAACACTGCCAAGTCCACCACTGAACCGTGTCCCTAAGCACCACATCTACACGTCTTTGAAATCCCTCCAGGGATGCTGACTCAGCCACTTCCCTGGGCAGCCCCTTCCAGTGCCTGACAACCCTTACATCACGGCTAAGTTTAGATCCCCGCGTACAGCTACATGAAAAGTCTGCCCATATAAGCAGTCATTTCTAGCACTCGCAACACTTGTGTACGTAGCTAGCATGCACAGTCTTATATTAAGTTTAGCTGGTGCAAAAATGCCCAAAAGAGGAAAGATTTTTGCAGCGATCATACACTATCAGTTTTCTAACAACTTCAAGTATTAATTGTGAGGTCTTTTGCTTGCTTATTTATATAAAATGTATACTCCTTTTATTGTACTCATTACTTATAATGCGGTAATTTCACTAACTTCAATGAGATGGACATGTTAGAGAGCATTTTACACATCCGGCAGAGATCTACAGGGCAGAGGACCCTGCTCAAGTCTGGAATCCTTGCATGCTCTTTGTGTCCATGTGGATTTAGATGTTGCACATAAGTCCAGGACGCCTGGGATATAAGCCTGGAGTGTGATGGAAACTTTCCTGTATGGATGTAAGACATTTTTGAGTTTGACATTGTAAGATGCCAGTCCTGACATCTACTTAGGAAATTCATTAAACTGCCTCATTTCACCACGATCACCAGGGTATGTTGACTGCCTGTACCCCAGAAGGTTGCTTTCTTGAGGACTAGCATCCACACTGCTCTTCTTTCTGTTGATTGAGTAATTTGCATGATATTCAAAGCTGTATTTTACTTATTTATTGAAAGGAGAGCTTCCAGGCAGGAAATGCTGCCTAAGAGCCAAAGTTAAGTAAGGACAGGGTATTTCATCTGCACTTTATTAAGAGGTGGGGACAGAAGGATTTCAAGAGACACCTCTACCACTTTTAAAAATCAAGATATATAAATAGATGTAGGTAGCCAAGCAAATATAAATCAAGTACCTTCCCTAGGTGTATTGGCATGAATTGAGGAGTATGGAGGGACATATATACTTTGTATGGTATTCTAGGATACAGCTCCTTATATTTGTCATATTGATAGTACTGATATGTTCTATTTTACATTCTTATGTATGAATGACTACTCTGTGGTTCTATTTTTATTCTACTCCTACTAATGCCCACCACAACTGGAACTCCTTTGATACCTGGCTTTCAGGATTGAAACCATCCTAATCTCCTTTCCTTTCTAACAGTTGTTTATCAAAGCTTCTTACAGTCCAAGAAAATACTGCCATGCATTGCTGGCGTTGGTGTGGGGTCAGTGGGACTGGCACCCTTCTTCCATGGCCTCCCTCCAGCTTGATCTTTGCAATAACATGCTCATGCCAGGTCTCAGCCTGCAGAACATGGCAGGGAGAGATCTGAGGGGTATTTGGGAGAGCTGGAGCTTCATCATAACAGAGGACATGTCTTTAAAATCCCAACAGGAGTTTTCAGGCAAAAATAATTTAGTTAAAGGACTAACATGCCAAAGCCTTAATCTCTCTTTCATCCTGTGTTACAGACTACCTTAGCCCTGAGTTTATTTTAAGATCATGCCATCATTAGTTAATGGCTCAGAAGATTACATCTTTCCCTACTCAAGTAAGCTGTAGAATACAAGAGGAAATAAAGTTAATATGACTTGTAGTTGGCACGTACAACACACAAACATCTATAGTTAACTTCAAACTGCATGCCATTTTACTCTGCCTAAGTTTCTGCTATACGTGGCATGACTCAGACCATCCACACACGTTTAGTTACATGCTTTTGTACATTTTGGAAGTATATATTAAGGATCAGATCTGATTTATCCTGCTAAAGAGACAGACTACATAAACGTACGCATACTTTAAAGCAGATCTTCCACCATGTGTTAGACAAAGGGGAAAGAAGTCCATGTGATAAAGCTGCACCTTTCCTTTGGGCAGCTGTGACGCCCAGGGAGTCAGAGTCCCCCAGCTGCCTAAGGGGCCTGGTTATTAAACCACAACCTGCAACAAAGCTGAGACCTGAGAGTGTCATTGGCTCCACCTTTTGGACAAAGTATGACTGTGTCATTCTGCCTCTAAATAAGTGCAGTCAGTTAATTAACATAATAATTATTAGTAGTATACTCATAATTAGCATACCAACTAATAACATTAAGACAATAAATACCACATCATGATAATAGAGGTACAGTAGTATTTACAAACTATAACCAAATCCAGAGCAGTAGAATCTAATACAGAAATGGCTGGTATACTTCCCCACCCCACTCCTGGAAAGTGGCTGAATTTTGTATTAAATCCCTTAAAATATTGTGACTGGCTATACACAATGGATTGTTAGGCTGTCGTCATGAAAATACTTCAGAATATGCTTTGACACTGTTTGATTTCATGACACAACTGATGCAGGCTTTGCGCACTAAATACATGAAGTGATTTTAAATAGTCTTGGTACTGGATCGAATATTTCTGACGCTATTTTTGCCATTCCCTGTTAAAAGTATTGAGCTAAAAGGAAGATTTTAATAAAAAACTTACAGTAAGAAGTTGTCTAGTTCTGTATTTTACCTTAATTGTAGGTGAACAGAAAAGCAGACATTGGCCTTAACTC
>NW_010273790.1:0-8073 GCF_000690775.1 Eurypyga helias
GGCTAGTGTCTGTGTGCCTCGGCCCTGCTCGTGGCCTTTTTGTCACCTCTGCCATTTGCCGCATGTGAATTCTCAGTGCAAGACCTTTCCATTTCCTTCCCTTTATGGCAGAGCAGCCTAGTCTGAACTGGGAGGTAAATCTCCCTCTTTGTTAACTTCTCCTTGGAGCTAAACCTCTCTTCCACATCCATATATTACCTGCTTTAAGGCAGGTGCCTGCATGCTAGATAATATTTGGGAAGCTGTGGCAGTCTGGTGAAGTTCCCACTGACTGGAAAAGGGGAAACACAACCGCCATCTTTAAAAAGGGAAAAAAGGAGGAGGATCCAGGGAACTACAGGCCACTCAGTCTCACCTCTTTGCCTGGCAAAATAGTTTCTTTCAGCCTTAACACTACATATGGGCCTGGTTCTTCACAGCCAAGTAAAAGAGACTGTGAGAACACAGTCAGGGACGTTTACAAGAACAAGAAGGGTGTTGGATGTAGAATTAAGTATGGAAATAGAACGGGAGTTACAGATACACTTCTGAGAATTGTGAAATTAGCCTTTCTGTATTTTGGACCCTCCTTGTCTGAACTGTAAGAAAGGAAACAGAGTGAACTGCTGGTTTGCAAAATGAAAGGTGGGTAAGGGAGGTCTAAAAGTGCACCAGCACATAGCATCTCAAAGAAGAATTTGAGAAAAATGAAGCAGAAGAACACACAGTGGAAGGGTGGAAATGCCATCAGAGAGGGCCAAATCTAATGGGATTCAGGGTCTGATTCTTACTCTGACACTCATTTGCTTTCTTTTGGAGAAAATGAAAATCCAGAGCTTTGAAGTCTGCCCTGAGGTCTCCTGTGGAAGAAAAAAATGCCGGTTTCAAGCCACAAATATGTTGTTTATTTAGAGACTTCTAGTGTTTATTTCAGAGTTTGTAACACTGTAATTGTTAGGTACTAAAGGAGTCATTATAATAAATATTTAAATTTATAATTCAGTTATTAATAGTCATAATTTATGCAAGGAATCAAACTTATCTCTTTTACTACAGCATGTAATCATGTAAAAAAAAATCTCCTGGGACTTTCAAATAAAATACTCAATCCAGCTCTGTCCCAAATTGTTTCTTGAATAGATAGTTTTGCCAGAAGCAACCCAAATCCACACAGGGCCCACACTGCAGCAAATTCAGCTGTTGAGGCTTCACAGAAGCTTACCTGCTGGCATCCTTTTCTGCTGGACGGTCAACACACGTCAGGGCTCTAGCTAGCAAAATCGGTGCATGAGTGGGAAAAACAGCGGCCTCTTATGTGACAAGTCCCAAACCATCTGAGAGTTTTTGGGTTAAAACGAGCCGGTTGGATCCTGCCTGTTGGCGCCACAATAACACAAGCCTTTCTCTCAGACAGGCAGGCAATAGCTTCAGTCACTGTGCCACCTGGTACTGCTGCAGAGCTTCAGTGCAGCTGACTGTGCTTTTGCAGTAGTTCAGGCTCGCGCTGAGAGAAGCGTGGATAACAGCATGACAGGGAGGCTCGCTGCTGAGGTGGCAGCCAAATGCACACATAAAAATTTGCTTTTTAACTCTGGTGCACTGTTCCTGAATGGGAGCGTGTTCAAATGCACTGCGAGGCCCAACACCTGGATCTGGGTCCAGTGCTGTTTAGCAACTTCGTTAATGACCTGGATGATGGGACAGAGCATGCCCTCAGGTTTGCAGATGATACAAAGCTGGGATAGACCAGATGGCTGTGCTACCATCCAGGGGGATTTCGATTGGTAGGAGAATTGGGCAAAGAGGAATGTTGTTGTGCTCAACCAAAGGGAGTGCAAAGCCCTGCAGCAGCGGAGGAACAGCCCGCCCAGCTGGAAGGCAGGGGGGCAGAAAAGGTCCTGGTGGGCACAAGTTGAACATGAACCTCCAACGCGCCCCTGCGGCAGAGGTAGACGGCAGGATCACGGCTGCGTTAGGCAAGGGAGGGGGGTCCTTCCCCTCTGCTTGACACTGGTGAGGCCACACATGGAGCACTCTGTCCAGTGTTGGGCAGCACAAGAAAGATACCGGCATACTGGGGAGAGTCCAGCAAAGGGTCACAGAGGTGATTAAGTGACTGGAGCATCTTTCACATGAGGACAGGCGGAGGGGTGGGACTGTTCAACCTGGAGAAGAGAGGGCTTAGGGCACCTTATAAATGTGTATGAATACCAGATGGCAGGGAGCACAGGAGGAGCCAGACTCTTCTCAAGGATACCCAGTGACAGGACAAGGCAACGGACACAAACTGCAATACGAGGCATTTTGTTTAAACACAAGATTTTTTTTTTTAAATTTGGTTGGTTGGTTGTTTTACTATGAGGGTAACTGAACAGTGGAACAGGTTGCTCGGAGTACTGCGGAGTCTCCATCTGTGGAGATTTTCAAAAGTTGACTGGGCAGAGTCCCGAGCAACCTGCTTGTGCAGAGGGGTTGGTCTTGGTGATCTCCACAGGTCCCTGCCGACCTCAGCTATTCTGTGGGTCTGTGAAGCATTAACATAACAATGATTCCTGAAGGATCTGAAGCACTTTTGGTTTTTCAGGACTGATATGTCTCAATAACAGGTGTTTGGAAAACAGTAAACATTTTCTCCACTCCATGTGGTATGCAAAAAAAGATGGTATTTCCAAAGAAACAAAAATACCAAAAAAATAAAAAAACCCCCACAAAGATACTGGTTGTTTTTTTTTTTTTTTTTAAATAGGTGAACAGTTCTTCAGAAATCCAAAGTATAAACAGGAAAACCCAAAGTGACATAAGAATTTCCTACCATTTTAATTTCAATGGGCCATGTTTTCACCTATAACATGTTTTGTGTTTGCTGGAAATCTAGTAGTTCTCTACTAGGCAGGATAAGGTCCAGTTTGATAGTAAAGGGTAAATGTCTAATTACAAATTTTGCAAGATCGGGAAACACCATTGTGAAGGGACTTGAGTACCCTGAGGGAGGTGTGAAGTTGGCATGGCAGGCAGTGGGGAAGGCTCCAAACCCTGCCTCTCTGCTGGGTGGAACCAGGTGAGGCAGCAGCCCTTTGCCTCCTTCCCAGCCTTGCTACTTCCCAGGAGTGAAATTTCCCATAAACCGCTGCTGCCAGGACATAAGGGATGGTGGTCTCTGGCTGCTGCGCCCAAGGGGAAGTGCTGATGTGATTGCCTGACTTGTCCCAGCTCCCCTCCTCAAGTCTTGTACGAGAACTATCTATATTTTCAAACAATGAAGTCAGTGTGTTCTCACAGATAAATAGTTTCTTAAGGGATCTTGTTGTCCTGCCTTGAAAGCAGGGATCGCGAGCAATGCAGTCATCTTCCAGGACATACCATGTGACATATTTTCTGCCGTGCCATCTGCCTTGCCAGCCACCTGACATGGGATAGTAAAAAACTTACGTTTAGCCCAGTGCCATCCTGGAAAGCCGCATAAGCCACAACAAGACTGTTACTGTGTTAATAAATAGGGTCAGTGCCAATTTTGAAGCTTAGGCTTTCAACTCTGCAGCTCTGCATCCTCCTGCAGAAAAAGACATCCCTGTCAATTGTCCACATGGCTGTGTTCATCGGCAGAAAATAAATAAATCTGTGGTTAGTACAATTTCTCCTTAGGGTAAACTTTGCCGTTGAAGTTTTTCAAATTAGAGCTGAAGAAAAATGTTTGGAAGGTTTTCTGGCTGTGCTGACTCTAGCACTCCAGTTATCTCTCCCAGCAGATTACAGGGGACTTTTGGACTTAATCTGTTCCTGCTATTCATATGACAAATGCATATTCATTAAGCATCATGTTCTTATTTTAGATTAGAGATCATAAACCAGCACAGTGTGGAGGGAATTTGGGGAGACAGTACTGATGTCTTTCTCAAAGCCTGGCAAGAAAAAAATGCCATTAATCATAGAATCATCAAATGGTTTGGGTTGGAACGGCCCTTAAAGACCATCCAGTTCCAACCCCCCTGCCATGGGCAGGGACACCTTCCACTAGACCAGGTTGCTCCAAGCCTCGTCCAGCCTGGCCTTGAACACTTCCAGGGATGGGGCATCCACAGCTTCTCTGGGCAACCTGTTCCAGTGCCTCACCACCCTCTCCGGGAAGAACTTCTTCCTGATATCTAATCTAAATCTACCCACTTTCAATTTAAAACTGCTACCCCTTGCCCTGTCACTACATAATATTCCTTTACCATGGAAGAAGAATGTACTTGGATATAGTTCCTTCCACACAGGAATCTGAGCAGCAAGAACAGGCTGGAATGCGCCAGAAGTAAAACTGTGTCAATGTTTTCTACAGGGGTGTGAATTTTTGGGGTCTTGGTTTATTCAGCCAGATCTCAAAACATTTCAGACAGTTGCTTCATTACAGTGGCACTAAGCTGTGCTGACACTGAGGTTAGTGACGTCTTTCCGTTACAAAGTTTGCACCTCATTAGTTTTAAAAAGCAATGTATTGGAATTTGGGCTGCAGCTTGTATATTTTGAGGACTTGCATGTATATTTACATTAAGGAAAAGTGACTTCAATGTAATAACATGGTATGTGGAATTGTGTGAGGAAATCCCCTATGCACTGTCATAACAAGCGTCGGCTATAAGGAATTTCACATGTTGTATCTCCCTTGCTAAAATAAAATGAATACATTGTGGAAGGCACTTCTGGCATAAAGTAATGTCTTCTGGGTTGGTTAAGAGATGGCTGGAATTTTTTGTCTGTAAAAAACTGTGTTTTAAGCACAGCAGAAACAGCCTTCTATAGTTACTCTAGACATTTAAAAAGTGAATTTATATATACATTTGTGTAAAAAAAAAATTTAAGAATAAAAAACAAACAATATATCTGTTTGCAACCACTGAAACAGCCCGGAAAACAAAATACATCTGGCAGAACAAAAATAGCAGCTTTGTTTTAAATGTGTATTTCACACTGCTAGAGATATTCTGCCTGTTGTCATACTGTTCGTGAAAAACAATGTTACGAGCACACATACAGGTTTGCTCTGCGAGTACTCTGCAGACTTCAAATTTACCAAGGAAAAAGTCTTTCAGGTAGAACTTCAGAAACATGCGTGCCCTGGAGTAGCTTTATGGGAGGAACAGGTTCTGTTGGGTTTTTTTCTGCCAATACAATGTGTTCCTTCTTGAGCACACTAAAGAAAGGAGCTTCGTATCAAGCTG
Organism: Eurypyga helias; assembly: GCF_000690775.1. NCBI lineage: Eukaryota > Metazoa > Chordata > Aves > Eurypygiformes > Eurypygidae > Eurypyga > Eurypyga helias. The sequence goes on from NW_010273790.1 coordinate 5,181, forward strand.
TGGTGATAAAGCTTTGCTCCTCAAAGTCCTGAAGGGGGAAATAAAGCCCAAATTGCCAGATGTACTGCTGAGAAATTCCTGCATCCATTTTTTTTGATCATTCGTATTTAGGCCGTATTTTTTAGAAATGACTTGTTTTTGTATTATCTGAGAGGAAAAGTCACCCAGGTGGTTGTGTGGCCTACACAGTCTGTAACCATTTAAACAAACCTTTTCGCCCTGCCAAATGTTAATGCTAAACTTCATCAACTACTAAAATAAGCTTCAGAAATCGGAAGTTTGATATCAAGTCTCCTATTTTCCATTAACTATGTATTTTACCTCATTTAGACAATGAGAGCTAGAGCATTCATTTCGGTTCCCGAATTTGACCAAAGTTAAAATACATGAAGGTATATAAACTTGGATGTCAAATCCCCAGTTTAGTACACTGCTTAAGTTTGTGAGTAACTATGATACTACATGGAAGAGCACTCTTATGTGTTCAACTTAGAGCACGTGCTCTAAGTTACTCAGGAGTAGTGCTTTGGTTACTCAAGTGTTTAGTGATACATGAAGAGTGCTCTGGTGAAAAAGGACCTGCCACTGTACAGTTAAAAATGAATACATAAATCGGAACATTTTGTTCGCTGAAGATTCTATTTGAATAAATCGCACATAAAAGGAGATTCCTTTTTCTTGATCCATGTTTTAGAGTCTATAGCATGAATTATTTATTTACAACAGATGATTAAAAAAAGCTAAAACCATTTAAAACTATTTCTGAATGAAAGGTTGAAATCTACATTTACAGCATGAGACCTCTCAACCTCCAAGAAATTTCTATTAATTTTGTTTAAATGCAACAAATACTCATTTTCCTAAATGCCTGTGAACTCTATACTGAAGCAAAAAATGACCTGGGGCTTTTTCTAAAATCGTTGTTTGTGCTTTCTAATTACTTTCAACATGCAGGGCGCTGTTCTTCAGCAAGTTCTTGAAAAAAAAGCCTCTTTGAAATTCAGTAAGCTTTGATTTAAAGTGATTGGTTTCCACCTGGATAGAGTGAAATTTTCTTCTTGGGAAGTTTATTAGTACATTAAAAGATGCAAATTAATTCATAATTCTTTCAGCTCATTCTCTTGGGAACAATTACACGGGGAAATTATTAATGTACAAGAAAACAACAGTTAAAAATCTCAAAGGGCAACTGGGGTGTGGAATGTATGAAAACATTTAGACCTAGCTAATAGCAGAACTCGGTTATAATAATAACAGTTCATAAACCAATTTCAATTTTTCTTTATTTGTAAACTGATAGCAGCCACATGGCGCAGACAAAGAATAAAAGACCTTGGCAGAATGAATTTACAGTGAAAGGCCCTGTTCTCGATGAAGTGCTATGGAGATACAATGTGAAGAGTTGAGCACGTGCTACCAGGGCTTCTAGGATCACAGCCAAATGTAAGGCTCCAGTCAGTTCACCGGTGTCACTGTCTCTAATGTACACCATTCCATGATGACTGCATACACAACTATCATTTCAGTGTAAGCCTCTGATAAATAATCCCAATATTTTCACCTAGATAATGGAAACCTCTCAGGATTCAGTTAATAATTGATGAAAATCAACACACAGATTTGCTTTTTAGGCTTCTTTGATGCACTTATTTTTTTCTCCTTGCAGTTAAGGCATTAAGCAACTCAGCCTCTTTCCACTTTTTTCTCATAATCTATCCGTCATGCTTTTAATGTTACATATCTGATGAATATTTCAACTATTTTTACAGTCAGAGTCCTAACACAGGCTATCACCAGGATACCTGTGATTACTCTTGGCTATCTGCTTCCAGCATCTGGCTGTCAATGAAAAGACTGAGAGGGAAACACATGTTCTCAAAATAATGTAAAGCAAGCATCACTGCTGAAGAAAGTTTGCCCATAACATGGCCATCATCCTTTCTTAAAGAACTGGCCCTATTTTAACTTTAAGCACCACCACATAAAGATGATACACATCGGTAAAGCCTCTGCTCACCAACACCTGTCTGCTTGAGGTCTCCATGCTGAAAGTCTGATCACAGCTTAATTCACTGGGGCAAGACAAGAAACAGAGATGTCACCTGACCTGAGAACAAGATTAGATTATGGATATGTAGAAATTAAATAATTTATATTAGACTTGCTCACACATGCCTTTCTCTACAGACTCTAAGGAGTACTGATTACAAATGAAAAATGTTTAGATTTGAAAAAATAAGACACACTGCAAGTATTTCTCTCAGTTTTCAGAAGAGCACCAGAACAGAGATAAAAAAAAAAAAAGCTAAATAATGTGGATTGACAAAAAATAAATCCTCAAGAAGAGTGGACACAGTGTAACTGTTGTACCTACGAATGATCCAGGTTCTAAATATAGCAACACTTACTGTATTTTCTAGTGACAGTGGTCCACTTCCAAAAGTCCTTCACTCAAAAAACATCCAAATTCCAAACTAGAGACATTGTTCTGATGATGCGTGTAAAGAAAAATTTTCTACATACTAAAAAATAGTACTGTTGAAAATATTGGTCAAATTCCTGTTCTGTCCTGATCCTGCGGTTGCCTGGCTGGATGAATGTATGCCCTTTGCCAAGCTAAAACAGGCAGTTTGCTTCCAGAGGAGCAATTCTTTCTCACAGTTCACTTAAGGCTACTGAGAGAAATCAAGGATTATTACCTATCTAATGCCATCATTCTGTATATTTAAAAGAACATATGGACTTACTGGTAAAAAGGAGTAGAAACTTTATGCACAATTAATTTAACATCCCTATGCAACTCAAATTCCACTAGCCTCTTTTAGCTGGCTTGTTTCTGCTGGTTTCTGCTAAACACCAACATCCTCATGAACTGGGAGGGAAAGCGATGCCC
>NW_010273790.1:8104-12406 GCF_000690775.1 Eurypyga helias
ATCAGAAGAACATTTCCGAGTGAGAATACTGACAAGGGGCCATTACGGTTCAACAGTTTTCAAATGCAAATTTAACCATATGAAAATGCAATCACAAATTCTTTTTTTTTGCTGAGGGCAGGAGAATAACAGTGATTCTTCATGTCGTGTTTATTTTTGCCCTTTAAAAATCCCTCAAACCCCAACAATATAGCAGACTTCAGAGGAAGGATATGAAGAGGTCTGTGATGCGCTGTGGGCAATAAGAGGGCGAGGCCAGACCAGGCTTTTTATAACCCAAATTTTCATTCTGTAGGACTTTGCTTCAGGCTGTTAAATGTGAAAGAAGCTGACGGCATCAATTTGACTCTGAAGGGTCACGTGTCTATATGAGAAAGCTCTGATTTAGCTTAACTTGGGATGGCATTTCTCTGAGGACAAAATGGACAGAGAGATTCCATGACACCATTGAAGTGATTTCTTATAAGGCTAGCACCAAGGTTCAATGGCTGAGGTCCCTCAGCTGTTCCCTCTGTGATGTGCCTCTTTGGCAGCAAACCAACAATGTCAGCATAGCGTAAATGTAAGTGCCAGATCCATTTTTTTTTCCTTTGAAGTGCACAATCTTAAAGGATCAGGGTAAAGCCCTGGAGAAAACAATATTCAAGTTAAATATCGTCACTGTTCTCGAGAAATTACTTTAGTAGCTGTTCTAATTAATCATGGTCATTCCTGATCTATGTAGAGATCAGACAGAGAAAAGAAGTGTCACGTAAGGACAGTATTTCAGAAGGCGTTTCTCCCCTTTAGCTACAAGCACAGAGGCCAGGGTGAACAGAAGAACTCAGCAGACTGCAGACAAAAAGAGTGAGAGGTCCTCTACATACCAGGCTCTGGGTTTGGTTACTGGGATTTGGCCCTTAGCATTGTTGCCATTCAGAAACCAGCTGCTGATCACTACCAAAGAAAAATCTGTGATATAAACGCGTGGAACTGAGACCCCAGAGGAAAACACTTTGAAAATACAGTGATGCTTCACTGTATTTTCACTGAATACAGCAAATTCACTTAGGCTGCTGAGGGGTTCCCATCCCCGTTACCAAAGCAGTGCTCAGCTACTGGAGATGGCCAGGTGAGACATACCTCAGGTGGTGCAGTTTCCTTCCAAGTAACCAGAAAGCAAATGAACTGGAAATTTGAATCTCAGCATAAAAAATAATCTTCTTTTCTTTGAAAAGGATATTGTTTCACCTGTGATAATAAAGGACGACGAGTGGTGAGCAAGTGCCATAAAACCACCTTCGTTTAGTTTTAAGGATATTTATGGGAAGTCTCACTTATTGCTAAAAGATGGAGAACAGTTATAATCTGTTATAGTTAATTTACTACTACATAAGTAAAAATGTGCTAAGAGCAGCACACATGTTAAATTAAAGCTCACTTAATGATTACACAGCACTTGGGAATAACATCCAGTTAAAAAGTAAGCAGTAAATGGATGTTTTCTTTTAGAATCATTAATTTTGGGAAAATAAGACAACCAATGCCCTTTATATTTTTGCTGGTTATAGAAAGAAATAAAGTATCAGCAAGTAGACTAGGAGGGCTTTCTTCTTGTGGTGAATATTGGAGTGCCTACCACAGCTGATAGAACTTTCATCAAGTGGCTACCTGTTCTAATTCTCCACCCTGTTACAGCAGGTTGAGCTGAAGTCAGTACTGTTATCTTGCTGTATCACTTTTACAGCAGATTGAAAAAAATCAGATAAAATACTGGTCTGCAAGCTACCTAGCTACGTAGATACTCTAACCTGTTTGTTGGGTTTTTTCTCATCACCATCTGAAAGTGTGATGTACTAAATCAATAGTAATTGCGAAATCCCAAGCCTTGGATAAAAGCTAGTGTTTTCGTCTTTCTGGGTGTGAGGATTTTATCTGAACCAGGGTTATTTTTGGGGTAGAAGTAACCTTGGTAATCCTGGGGCGGTGATGAAGATGGTGAGGGTAAGTAAATAGTAAAGACATGGTACTGTAACACACTTTCTGATGGAAAGGTGTTCTTCAAGGGTTAGACCTCTTGAAGAAGCTGGGAGATGATGTGTCTGATCCCTTCTGAGGCACTGTCAATAGAAAACATTTCTTGCCTTCATTCTTGTGCTTCAACCTGGGTTTTTCACTTTTGCTCAAAGTTATTTCACACCCCAACTTACTAAGAAAAAAGGACATTGAGGCTAGATGATCTCTAATTTAAAAGTTAAAAATGTCAAAGCATTTCTGTGGCATAGTTAGATATATTGCAAAAATATTGCAATCTTGAGATGATTCACATAATTGCTTGCTAAAGTTACATTAAAAAAAACCCCAATAATTCATAAGTGTGAAAATGACTGCACCCTCATTTCTCTTCTTTTCCATGATGTACCTGTTCAATAAAATGTAGCATTTTTGCATTGAGCACTTTTGTGAAAGAACGTGATTAAAAAAAATAATCCTAAATGTGAAAAATTCTCTACAGCAATCCCAACATACCAATCATTTAGATCATTTTTTTGTCACCAACTTTTCATATAGGAACTTTACAAAAGTATTGCTTCAGAGGTTCAGGGGCCGAGTTGCAGCCACCCTGCATACCAGCACATGTGGATGGCGGTGGTTCAAAGCTTGGCCTGGATGTCTTTTGTAGAATCTGCTGTATGACGGCTTTGTGCTTAAACGAAGACCAGGATAATTTGGGACTAGCAACCCTTCATGTGCCAGTGCAGGATGAAAAGGGCTAATTGCTGCAGAGCTCACTGCTTCTGCCTCAGGCGTGGTGGAATACCTCCATTGTAGAGGCATCGTGGAGGACTGGGCTGGGTCTCCAAGGCGGATGACAAGCCAGCTACGTTATCCCTACTCAGAGCTATGAACCAATGCTTCCTTTTTGCCTTCGGCTGTCAGAAAACCCTTTCCTGCACAACCAAGCTCCAAACGGAGAATAACACATGTAAATGTATTTGCTCATTTTTTAATGATGCTGGCATAATCGGTGGCATAAGGGATCTTAGTGAAGACTACATGCAGTATGCTGTTTGTCTAATATGAAATTTAAAGTACGTCCTTATGTAGTGGTTTGTAGTATGATCTCTAAGAAAGCTGGAATTAGTGAAATTACTAGAGGATTAAGAGAAAGGCATTCTAGCATTTTCTACTCATTAATAAAGTAAGACTCCCTGTATGTAGAGCAAGATTGATTAAAAGTTTATGTTTCTTTTCATGGAAACACCGTAGGTAAGGACTCTGAAAAGTACTCAGCTCTGATCAAAATGAGAGCTGCTAAAAGTCAAGAAATCATTGTCTTGCAGAGAGAAAACCCTTTCATCCATGATAAATCATAAATATTGAAAACTTGCATTGGTTCTTCAAAGCAGAGTTCTTAATGGTGTCTCGTTATGCAGGACACATGCAAATCTGAGAGTGCAAAAAACCACTTTTAATTGCAGAGTGCTCTCCTCAGACATTGTAGGTATATGCTAGTTGTATTTGTTATTTTATGGTGTTCTTTCAAATCGCTGTAGATTTCTGCATATAAGATAAGGCCCAGGGAAGACAGAGGCCCTTATTCTCCTGTCTGGAGTCCTACACTTTTTACCCTTCTTCAGGTCTACTGAGGGTAAAAGTTTTGCCTTGGTGGTGAGGGGTGAGGACAACGAGACAAAGTTTCATAACATCAGGAGTCTGGAAAATGCTTCCTGTGTATTTTCAGCTGTAGTCATTACTTGCATCCTTCCTAGCATTCCTCAAAGGACAGGCAGGAATTGGCAACAACAGTGCAGTGTTCTCTGAATCATTTGATGGTCTCATCTTCTTTCAGAACTGGTCCAAAATAAATCTCTTTCAGTCAGCCCCACGCTCCTTTTTAGATTAAGATATAAGGACAAAATATTGGAGGAGCATTTGAAAATATAATTACTTTTGAGTCCTCTGTCTTGAAAAGCACTTTGCCAGAAATAATTGAAATTTGGCAAAAAGGTTTTAACTAATTAAAGTCCACTTACAGTTTGAAGTGAAAGGAGCATTGTTTATTTGGTTTATGATGGAAAGTACATCTCAGCCATAACTGCAGAGCAAATACAACATCCACATAGTAATACTGCTATGTAATTTATTCATCTATAATGTTCCAACTGACTACAGATACCCGTAAAGTCATACTGGTGAATGCACAGGCTCTGAAGGGAATACTGTATAGAAGAGCAGTAGAAGCTGCAGGCCGTGAAGACTTAACATAACTGGATAATTTTACAAGTGCTTAATAGTATTTTATATATATATATTTTTTTT
>NW_010273791.1:0-15327 GCF_000690775.1 Eurypyga helias
GGGAGGGGAAGGGAGGGGAGGGGAGTGCAGTACATTCACTCTGGGCCTGGAAGACTTTTCTAAATAGAAGTCTTTTTTGCTGCAAATTAAGCCAACTTTATTTTTAAACCTCTACCCAGTGGATGTGATATGCTGTTGACAGCTATCCCTCCTGTAATAACTTCTTACAGATGGGATTCTGCAACATTCCACATAAGTTTTCCTTTTTCTTTAGGTGTGAGTACACATACTTTGCATACAGTCTTTAATAAAGATGCACTAAGCTAGGATTTCCTCACCCTTTCCTCACACTTTATGTTTTACAACCTCTGAACTGACAAGAGGAGATAGTTCAGAGGGGCCTGACGCTGCACAGCAGGAAGATGCAAGGGCCAAGCCTCCAGCTGTGCTCTGAAGCTGGTGGGACTGGGTCTCTGATACTCAGGAAAGGTTGGAAAATACATGGCTTGAAGCACCTTGCGTTGACTTCAGACAGCAGGCTTGCTCCGAGATCGAAATCATTAATGCTTTGTAACGTCACATCGGCGGTTGTCACAGGAATATTGTGGGTTCCTTAGCCATGAGGTAAGGTGCTAGAACATGGTGACTAGGTTTCCTGGAATAAATTAAGCACTGGCTTTCTGAAGTATGTGAACTTGCACACATAACAAAAAGGGGAGCTCCATTCTCTAAACAAAGTGGGTATCTTCTGTGCCTGCATATTTTCTAACTTGTGAGATGGGAAGGGAAAATCTTGGAGAGCTTCACTGTTGATGACTCATATTTAAGATAAAACACACATTTTTTTAATAGCAAGAATAATTAGTCATCAGAGTAGATTAGCCAATGCTGTGGTAAATCCTCTGGCATCCTGGGACTGGAAGAGCTCTTTCTGCTCTTTTTCAGTTGCGGATTATTGAGTTCTGCGGGATCACTGGATGGAATTTAGGACCTGCATTTTCTATGTCAGATTACACAGTAACAGAGTCTCTTCTGACCAGTAACTCATACCTATCCATGAATTAAAAGCAGTCAGGCAAATGTTTCGTATGCCGATCCTACGTATGTTCGCATTTATGGTTTTAAAATCATGTTTCACATAGTGCTAGACCCTTCCCTTCCTTACCACCATCAGTTTAAGGCCAAAATGTGATGTGTTGTCTGTTTTCTTAATGTGAGAGGATTTCTCTGCAGTGTATCTATAGAAAACAACCTCGTGTCTTGGCTTGAGGAATAGCCCCCTTGTCAGCAAGGCGTTAGAGGGTATATTCTTTACCCAATTGAAGTCAAGGTTGTGCAATAGGATGGCGTGTATATTTGTACTCTTGTCCCTGCTTCCTTGTAACTTTTGAATCTGCTGACCAGCTTCTACCCGGTTTTCACGAGGGAAGCAGTCACTGTGATACCAGCTCATCTCCCCACAGCTTACTGGCAGCTGGGCAGAGGAACAAGGCTCTGGTGTCGCTCACCACCAAGGGGATGACTTCTGAGCAAGCTCAACATTTTGTAGACACCAGAGACTCCATGTGAAGGCATTAAGGGCAGCCCAGACAGCACTACTGGAGGCTGCACTTGGTGAGATCTCCAGCAATGGAGATGCTTCCCACTGCTTTCCAGAAGGAGCAGATCCTGGCCTTGACTGTGCTTTCTGGCCAGGGCAGCCAAGCTGGCAGGGAGGGATGACTCAGGAACTGCGCTGTGTGCAGCAGCAGCTCCAGCTTTGTGCCAGCTGCAGCCCCAACTGCTTCTCCTTCCTCTGGGCTTGTGGTTAGCACAGCATCTAGCTCACCCCAGCCTGACCACAGCCTTTGCAACGCGCCCTCCTCCAGAGCAAAGCCTCCTTGTCCTGGTCCTGGTGGCTCTCCTTTGCTCCCAGCTAGGACAGATACCTCTTAAACAGCTCATATTTAAAAGGGCGGTTTATTGCCAAATCTCAAAGCTCTTTACAAGCAGAAGACAAAAGTGCTGCCTTTCCACGGGGTTGCAGCAGCTGCTTTTCAGATAGTCATCCACATTTACTCGCTTGCAAACTCACTTCCTTCCTGTCACAGACATGTAACCTGGTGGCACAGCCCAAAACACAGGGTCACACCCCAGCGCTCCATGACCAGAGCGTTTTCAGGCACAAAACCCCAGTCTTAATGCAGCCAGAAATGAGATGTAAGTTTAAATAGAAGTTTAAAGGAAGATTTAAAAAGCCAAAGTGCATGGTGGCAGGATGTACGCCGAAGATGGGAGTTGCTGTGTAAGGTCAGAGCAGGATCCTGTTTCTGCCTGCCGTTTTCAGAGGAGCATGCAGAAACACCCCAGAGGGCAGTTGCAGGAGAATCCACTCTCCAGCCCTTAGCAGGGCCTGGCTCATGACCAGAATGAGAAGAACAAGTGGGAAAACTGCAGAAGGAATGTGATGCGTTGGTCGTGCAAAGCCCAGGTGAATCAGGCTTAGAGCCGGGCTAGACATTTCAGGATGAAACTGCTAACCATATTCGAAAAAACAGTTAAAACCAAAGAGTCTCTGACACAGCGTTTTCAGCAGTAGAGTTACTGGGTGCTACGGAGATTCCACTTAAGTTATACCTATTTAAAAATCTAGTAAGATCTGTTCGTACAGCAAATACAGTAATTAGCTGTAGCTTGTAAAATGATTTAACTTGCCCATTTCTTAACAGATATAGGGACTTCTATCTGTTCAGATTCCTACTGATGGGTATTCAGTAAAATGTCAGGCATTTATTCATTAGAATAATCAGTATAATATAAAAATATACAGTAAATGTAAGCACATCCTGTAGGTTTGGCTGAAACAGATTGGGATGTCCGGGTATCTTCATCAGCGCTTTGCCAGACGGGTATCCACAGAACACACGGCCACAAGAAAACACCTGTGAGAGCAAAAGCATTTGTATAGGAATTAGGGGACTGAGCTATCCCCTAAGCTGTTTTCATTCTCCTGGGTTTTCAGTTCCAGGCTTTGATCTGCCCATCCTGGAGTTTAGGACTGGCTTCTGCTCTGGGATACGAACCTGCACCCAGAGTTTGCCCTGGTTTGTGTATCTTCCTGTAGGTGTGAACTGCTTCTTCCCCATCCGATTTACCTCTTGTTATAGAACTGCGTCTTGCAAAAGCCTGCCCGCTCTCTGAAGCTGATGTCCCTCGACTTCCAGTGCACACCAGGTTCTGACAGCTCACATTCATACCACACAGTGTTCGGTAAACAAAGTGCACATGCAGAAAAATACATTTAGATAGCAGATAGGCACTAAATATTGTGTTATTAGCCCTTGTCCTAAGTATGTCTGAAAAGGCAAACAAGACCCATGGTTCACATTGAATCTCAGCAGCAAGTGACACAGATCCAGAGTTTGCTCCAGGCTGTGTGCCTGGGAGTGGGCTTAGAACATAGGAAACTTCTTGTCTCCAAGCAAAACTTTTTGGCACCTGAGCCCTGAGTGAGTGATTCTGTAGAACTTTCTACGTGAGAGAGTAACAAGTGAATTCCCATGTGATGTCTATGGCTGTCTTGAGATGGGGACAGACCCCTGAAACCAAGGCTGGTGTAATCAAAAGAGGCAGAAACATTAGTTTTTAGTCACTACCTGTCTTGTTGGCTCCAGGTGGTGAAAAACAGGATATTTGGAAGCCTGAAGCCAACATTTCTGTGCTCAGACCTGAAATGCCCACTGCCTAGCCTAAGAAGCAGCTCAGATGAAGCTTTACTGGGCTGCTGCTATGGGGGGTGTTTGAAACCCACTGCAGCCTTGTGGAACCTGGGAAATCATGAAAGAAAAAAGAAAAAGAAATGGGTGAGCTAAGAATGCAGTGCTGGCAAATGAGGGGAAAAAGCTTAAGTAGCGTGTCACTCCTTAACACCAGACTGGGAAGATCGCCCTTTTCCGTGCTTCCTGATTCTGGCTCAAGCAAAGAAGAAGTCCTTCGGGATGTCATACGATTCTCCTGGGAGCAACTGCAGAAACAGGGGAGAAGACCAAGCTCAGGTACAGGACTATGCAGCAGCGGTGCAAAGACAGGATTCTATCGCAGCTGTAATCACTGAATCGCAGGAACTGTGGCTGCTTGCAGCACATGGGCAGGGAAGCTGTGGGAATTGTGCTGGAGCCTTCTGCAATGCCTTTCTCAGACCCTTTTGTTGTGATGCATTAAGCCACTGGGACCAGCCCCAAAGTTATGCCTGCAAAATGCCTTTCCCTCCCTGTACTCAAATTACAGACGTCGGTGCCAAGCCATGACTCTTGGGCTGGCCAGGACACAGCAGGTAGAGGCCTGTTAAATAGGAAAAGGGATCTCATCCAGATCTGCTACTTGATGTGTGTGCTCCTGTCAGTTAACATCCCAAGACAACGCAGAGATCAAGGGAACACACATCCCTAAAGTTAGTTTCTTAATGGCAGCTCTCCCAGGAAGCTTCTGGGGATATCCTGGACACAGATTCTCAAAATGCCTGGCTAATTGTTCCCAGCGTCAATGAAGGGATTCAGAGTTACCAGATAGGTATGCTCCTCAATCATCTGTGTGGTGTGCTGCTAGAAGACACTTCTTCAAAGGCCAATTGCCTCAGTTTCCCTATTAATGAAACAGGAACAATTAATACTTGCCTGGCAATGATGCAGTGAGACTTGAGTTCACTTACGCAGTGCTTAGGGCACCTAAAGCTCTCCATAGCCAAGCTCACTGAGTGCCTTCATACAGCTGCTCCACACCTCAGCATGCTACTTCTAGTCAGGAGCTGGCCAGTTTTGTTTGCCTCTGTGTGAGGTCACTTCTTTTTAACTCTGGATGTTGTTTTATGAGTGTCTTTGGAGAAGATTAAACCATTTCTGTTTACATTCTTAGATGCCACTGGGTCAGGTGGTCTGGGAAACCTTGCCAGCAAGTGAACAAACACTGACTACATTTATCCTTAGATGATTTAACTGGGAAAGCCAGATAGGTGCCAGTGCAACCTGGTATCTGCTAGTCTGTAAATACAGATAGGCAGGGGCTTTTGCTAGAATAGCCATTCTGCTCCTTTCAAAAGTCTGGCTTGGTTTGATTATCAGTAATTTTTAAGGCCTGATCCACTGGAATGACTTTGGACTGGGTCCTTAGAGAGCATTCACATTTTCAAAACCGTTCAATGCCCTGTAACCTTCTGCTGTGCTAAGAGGATTAGAAACCGGACCAGTATGTACAGCACGAAGAAAGAGAGAAAGATGTTATAACTGAAAGCTCAACTCTGTCCCATAAACATGGTGTGTGCACAGCAAAACACCTTTTAAACACTGGCCTAGCAATGGTACAAATCATAAATGGCAAATATTTAGCTTCGATTTTGAGAAAGAAGTCTCTTTGAAGAGCATGTCAGGGAGCACTTCTCCTATAAAGAGTCACTAGATCCTTTTGCTTTTCTTTCTGTTTCTGTGCTGCTTCTTTTTTCAGTTCTCCAAGACCTTTAATTTCTTCCAAAACTTGTGTAGCTTGCCGAAGTTGTTCTACTGCCTCATTCAGCAATGTCTCTGCCATCAGGGGGGGTCCATTCCCCTCCTGGGCTTGTTCCAACCCTTCACGTAAAACCTTCTGCAGAAGTTTTTCTGCCTTTTCCCTTTCATTAGCAACTTTCTCCTCCATTTCAGCTAAGGAGTGATGAGAATCCTTGCGTAAAAAAACATGGCCTGGAAGTGCTCTCTGTGTGTTTTTGGAATCAGACAGCAAGTCTCCCAGGGAAGAACTGCGAAGTTTGAGACTTGCAGTGCCTTCTACAGCTGCCTTCTTCTCAGAAGTTGCTTTTACGCTCTCATGGCCTGTTTCTGTAGCTAAGGAAGTCTCTGTCTCTTCTGCTGAAGTTTGCTGTTCCTCCTCCTCAGCAGAGGTTCTCCCATTTCCTTCTTCGGTTTCAACTGTTGGGGATGCGGACTCTGCTACCTCGCTGGCTGTGATCCCGTTCACCGGGGGCTTGGAACTGCCTGACTCGGGGCCTTCCTCAGCCCCAGCTTCCAGGTCACCGTGGCTGGAGTTCATTGTAGCTAGCATTTTTTCTGACAGAACCTTAGGAGGAATGAGAGGCTTTGTAACATCTGCAGCAGAAATCTCAGCAGGGGTGTCTTTGCTACTATCTCCTGATGATTTCAAGTCTTCTGTATTTTTATGCAGAGGGACTGGTTGGTCCCAAGTGACTTTTAGCTTGTCTGGCACACTCTTGGGAAGAGGAACCGGAGCTTTTGCTATGCCCCTGTTGCTGACCTCCATGAGGTTCTCTCTGTTCTCCTCACTTGGTGCTTGGGATCCTTCCACATTCCCCTCTGGACCTCCAGAGCCCTCTTCCTTGGCATTCACACTGTCCTTTGATGCTATGCCTTCCTTAAGCTTCTTATCTGGAGGCAATGGAGGAGACAGAGGTTTTTTATGTTCCTGGTCAGGAACATTGTTCTCTGCATCCTGGTCTTCTTTTGTGCCAGTGGGTTTTGCAGGTGGCATAGGTGGCTTTGGAGTTTCTTTCTGAGGTGGCTCATTGTCACTTTCGCTGATAGTGGAATCAAAGTTTGGCGGTCCGTTGTCTACTATATCCAGATCTAGTCGCAGAATACCATCTGATGTAGACTTGGCAGCCTGAAAGACAAGAGAGAACTTTTTCAATATCTATCCCATCATCAATGCTTTGCTCCATCCTTCAAGTTAAAGTGCAAGACCCACACAACCAGCATGGCAAGCGAGGGGTTACTGCTTCATACACCCACCCTGCTGATACATCTATCAAAACTGCAAGCAGAATTTGACTGATTACAAAAACAGTGCTCTTAGGAGCAGCTTTATCTACAGCTCAAGAGCAATCTATGGAGCTTGTGCTGCTTCTATGCAGCATCACCCTGTGCTACCCTCTAACAGCAGTAGCCAGCTCCACCAGCATTAGTGTGATAAGTGACACCCAACCTGATTTGCTGTGCTAGAATGTAATGAGCTGCGATAAACATGAGTCCCAAACATTTCACCCAACAAGGAAGAAAGTTGGGTCAAGTCACATACATTGCAGCAGATCTTGAGTGCATTGAGTGAAGCACTTCCATCCCCTGCACAGCCCTGCGCTTTCCCCAGACCAACACGTTCTGTGAACATCATGAGAGTTTTTGCTGCCAAGTTATTTTCTGCCTGTTAGTTGAGCAGCTTGCACCAGAAGGTCAAAGCCAATAACCATAAGCAGTCAAGAATTAGGACAAAAGCACAAAACTTATTTTACTACTTCCTTTGAGAAGAAGGTCTCAAAGCCTGCTCTACAATGACCTTATTTCTTGGTTTTCCTGTCGGTGCTAAATGGTCAGCTCTGCCACATTTTAATCCTTTATCCTGTGGTAGCTGGAACCCTCTACCCCCTTCATTTACAGTGTGCCTACCCAAAGCATGCCTGCCTTCTGCTTTTGGGACTATCATATTTTTACTTGACCTTATAAAACAAGTTGATCTCTAGATCGCTTGGCCAGGGATACTAGTGTGTAATACTGTTGTCTTCTGCTTGTTTCCCCCAGCCTGATGTCATCCCTGTCTTAACAGGGCCAGGCCTCAGCTGGTTAGACCTCCTCCAAACCACAGACTGTGTGCAAATCACTCTAATAGAGGGGGGTTTCCTAAAAAGGATGGACTTAGTAAAGACATTGCAGCGTGTAAGCTCAGTGGCCCACAGGGAGAAACGCGGTGACAGTTCCTGTGTGAGGGAACCCAAAACCACACGAAGGCGTAGCTGCAGCCAGGGCCAGAGTTCTGCAGTGTGGAGAGTTTAGTTAAAGTCTCTCAGCCTTTCCAGCCCAGCTGAGAGAAGGAGGCAAGCTGCATCCTGGCAGCTTGGCTCTGACCCCTCCTCACCTGGCCTGTTTTGACACTGAAAATCATCGTTCATCCCATTTCCTTCACGATACCGCAGCCAGAAGCTGTGATACACATCTTTCTGCAGGCTCTATCCTATCCCTTTCCTCTCATTCCTAAGCCAGTTTCTCCTGAATTTCGCTGAAGGGGAGAGGCCCTTCAGATATTAATGTTGGAGTAATCTCATGAAAATAGTGAGCTGAGTAGGGGAGAGATCTTCTTAGTGCCTAGGGAAGTGCTCCCTACCTTACCAAACCCATATTAGGCAACAGAGAATCCACACTGTGACTTTTGTCATGTTTTCTTCTGCGGTTTTCTGGAGGAGTGGATGGGAATCTATGATTCATTCCCATGCATTTTTCTAGAAGAGAAACCCTCCCTCCATTTCTATGCAAAGTAAGAAGTCTCAGGGCGTCTCATTTTCTGCACGAGGGTGATCCGAGTGCTGTGCAGACGCGTAAGTCACAGTCTTGGAAGTCTGAAGAAAGAAGGTTTGATTTAAAAACCTTCCTTGCTTGAGATTAATGTTCTGCTAAAATATCAGTCTGTCTGTGGAAACTTTTCCATAAATCACAGGAATCAAACATCAGTAAGAACCTCTCCCATGGAAATGAACTGCAGGTTTATTTTGTGATGGGTTTTCTTTCTTTCTGGATTTTTTTATTTTAAGTGACAGATCCAGAAAATCAGAAGTCGACAGGCTAGTCCATAAAACTGCCTGGGACAATAATGTATTCTGTTTCAGACCTAAGAAAGGGCTTGTAAGCCTGAAAGCTTGTCTGCTTTTTCTAGTTAGCTTAATAAAAAGTACAGCTTCTCCCCACAGACCGTGCAGTTCTTCTGCCTTTAGATCACTGTGGCTACAAAACCATCACTTCTTAGAAAATAAATATAGGAGCTTTGGTCTCTTCTGATTAAAGTGAAACTATCACGGCTCTCCTCAGACGGCGAAGCAGCTTGTGAGCTAAGTATCGTAACGTGTTGCAGCAACTACAGATTGATGGGAAGGTGGAGCTTGGTTAGAGAGGGGCTGGCACAGTCTTTCCCAGGGGAAGCTGTTACCCGTGTCAGCTTTCTCTGGGCTGTCTGTACCTGCGCTTTTCCCTGAGGTTTTGTACCTAAACGGAAGGAGCAGCTCATGGTGATCTCAGCTGGGGAGCTGGCACTCACCTCCTTCAGGTGACTTCTCGTGGGTGGCCTGCGTCCGTGGGTCATTTTCACTCTGTCCCGAGTTACGTGGTCCAAGGAAAGGCTCTCATCTACTTTTACCTTTAAAAGGGGGAAGAGGAGGGAAGAGGGTCGTTAATTGCTCGAGATACGTCTATGAAGGTCTCACTGTCGCACATGAAGGGATGCAGCACCTGGATCCCAGAGGGTTTTAAATATCTTCCTTCTACAGGGAAGCTGGGGGGGGACTTTTTACAAGGGCCTGTAGTGACAGGACAAGGGGTAACGGGTTTAACTAAAAGTGGGGGGGTTTAGATTAGATATCAGGAAGAAATTCTTCACAGAGAGGGTGGGGAGGCACTGGGACAGGTTGCCCAGAGAAGCTGTGGATGCCCCATCCCTGGCCATCTTCAAGGCTGGATGAGGCTTGGAGCAACCTGGTCTAGTGGAAGGTGTCCCTGCCCATGGCAGGGGCGTTGGAACTAGATGATTGTTAAGGTACCTTCCAACCCAAACTATTCTGTGATTCTATGATTTCACTGCTACGGTCTTTGCCTCAGACCTCAGTTACAGTCTGCCTGCAAAGCCCTGCATGTACGCGGTGGGTGTTTAAGGTGTCCGTCCTATACAGAGCCGTGTTTAAAAGACAGTGCAAAGCAAAGCATCCAATCTTCAGAACTCTGCGATCTCCAACCTCCCCTCTACCTAAAGGGCAGGGAAGGAAGGACACAAGG
The DNA here is from genome assembly GCF_000690775.1 of Eurypyga helias. Classification (NCBI taxonomy): domain Eukaryota; kingdom Metazoa; phylum Chordata; class Aves; order Eurypygiformes; family Eurypygidae; genus Eurypyga; species Eurypyga helias. Next base: position 9,729 of record NW_010273791.1, read on the forward strand.
CGGCTTTGTTGTCCTCGCTGCAGCCGGGACTTGGACGGGCTCCTGCACGTGGCAGAGCACAGTGCTGAAATTGCTGTTGCCATCCTAGAGGTGAAAGCTCATTAATAACCGTGACCTGACTATGAACTGTATCAGCAGCGCTTCGTTACAGACCTTCCCTTCTATAGCTCTAATGACTGCAGGATGCTGAAGAGAAGGTGTGAGCAGTGACCTGGATTAATTGCAACTCTAGCTGAATTAACACATTTATTTCCTGGAATCAGATGAGAAATCCACTGCCTCCCACATGTGGGGAGGGAGGTCCCAGCCCCCTGGCAGGTATTTCTCTGTGCTGGCTCTGTGACCACCCACCCACCCATGCTGCAATGGCTGAGGGCTGGAGTCTGCTCCACGCAGAGGGGCAGCACTCGTGACCGGGGGTGGCGAAACATCAGCGTGTCCTTGGTTTGCTGGCTACAAGACTGTACAATGGGAAGGCTGGCGAGGGTGAAATAGGGATTTAACAGGAAAAAAAGTGGTTCCCAATCCCTGGCTGATGTGGCAGAGAGGTTTTACAGCTCTTTCAGCATAGAACAGCTAATCCAAGCCAGCTGAGGGCTTGACCTGTTAGCTTGTGCCTGGCCTGTGCGGAAACACTTTAAATCTGAGGTCTGATCCTTACTGGAATGAATGAGAATTAGAAGCTGGCCCCCCCTGAGAACCTGGATCCTCATAAGGAGGATAACCCCAGGCCGGGGGGCAGAGAGGTGACCTGAGATCCTCCCTTGCTGCGCTGCCGAGGGGGTGTGCGGGGTTCACTGGAGAGCACCGTACCGGGGCTCTGAGCTGGCGTGGGGTCAGTCCAGCAAGGGCTGAGCAGCAGTGCACTGCCGGACACCACATCTCCCACCCACTGAAATGTGACAGCAGAGCTGGCTGCTAAGCTCTCTGCTGCTAGGTTTTATCTTCCCAGGCTGCTGCTGGTCCCAGTTGGTCCCTTTATTTCCACGTGCTGCTTCCCACTTGGTCCAAGGGCCCAAGGAACTGCTACACCCCAAGAGCAGCAAAACCCTGATGCCGAGTGCCATTTGCCTTGGCAAGAAAGCAGCATGTTCCAGACTCTCCTCCTGCTTTTGCCCTCTGCTGAATAAAAGCAAAGCCCGGGCTCTCAGTTTGCACCTCTAGCACTGCACCTGCAGCGCTCAGCCCTTTTCTCAAACCTTCCACTCATTGCTTTGGTTTCATTTGCTAAACAGAGCTTGCCAATTGCTTCGTCCCCTCGTCACCCTGCTGGTTTCTTCCTGTGTCATTCCCGTGATGGTGGTTTGGTGCACTTCCTTTCAGTTATTGAAACAACTGCAGAACAGATACCGCTTCTTTGGTTTAGTTCATGGCTGATTTACAAGCTAACAGGAAGCAGGGCAAGGTTAGTCAGGCTTTAGGATGTGCAATTTTCATCCTTCCCTCTGTGCAGGGGGATGGGAGGAGAATTTGGGAGTGCAGGTGTGCTGGGGCCAGCAGAGAGGCAGGCAGGTTTGGCTGGGGCCATGGAGTAACTTTCCACCAGACTTCTGTCCAGACTGCAGGCTGAATAGCTGGTGGACTGAGTCACTTGAGATTTTTCCAGACATGAAGACCGGGCTATATCCTAACCAAATACCTCCATTTCCAGTCTGTTTGGTGCTGAGAATCATGTCACCATGGGGAAGATGGGTCTCTCCAGGCTGCAACCCCAGCTCTACCCAACTCAGCACTGCAGCTACTCCTCTGCACCAGCCGCTTCCCTCGGCAGAGAGGAACCCCTGCATTTGATGACCCCAAACCCACTGAAGGACCATCTCCCCCTGACTTCGGTGAGATCTTGTCTCCCATGGTGAGACGTTAGCTCTGAGCAGCACAGAGCATGCCTTCAGCACACTGTCCACTCACCCTGCTGCTCCTGCCTCCCTGCATTGAACCCAGCCAGGAGAGAGGGCAAGGCAGCAAGACGTAGGATGGTGCAAAGGGCTCTCTACATGTTCTGCCTGCTGGGGCTGGGAACTGAAGTGGCTGAAAGCTCCCAGCCTGGTTTGCCTTGAATGCCATCTTTCTCTTTCCTCTGAACATGGCAAGCAGGAAGGACAGGGAGCTCGGCAAGTTCTGCTTTTAGCTGAAGAAGCAGTGGATGAGAACTGACACGGAAATACAGGAGTTTGAAAACTGTTCCTCTTACCTCATCAAATACTTTGTTTTTGCCTCTATTGATCCCTTCATTAAGAGCTTTTATCCACGATTCTTTTTCTTCCAAAGTTGGAGCTTGAAATTTGATATCATGAACCTGCAAGAGCAGAGAGACAAATTTTACCCAAGCATTCCTTGTCAGGAACAGAGAGGCAGCTCTCTGCTCTCTGTGTATCCCTTCAGTGTCTATAAAACATGCAGTTCCAGCCCGTGTTTAAACTACAGATTCCTTTGTGCTTTGGCAAGGACTTCACTTCATAGTTCCCATGAACAGGATTTTGTTATGCTGAACAACTTGTTGCTGTAGTTTTATTTCTGCAACTAGCAACTAAAGTAGTAAGAAAGTAAGAGTTTCTTCCTTCTGCTTGGAATAGCTCTTAGAGGAGTTGTACAGCCCATGGTCAGACCGCGCATAGAGTCAGACTGAAAGTCCAAGTCATTTTATTCTGGTTCAGATGCAATGAAGTACTGTATCTCCAACTTCCCCCCAGGCTGCAAGCCGAGGGCAGTGGGAAGGCTCCACACAGGCTCTGCCTGCTTCCCTGTTCCTGCGGCTCTGCAGAACAGAACTGATAGAGGAATCGGCGCTCTGCCCTTGGCCGCGCTAATCCCGATTCAGCCCGGCACGGATGCGATGAGGCATAAGGGCAACGTAAAGGAAAAAATGAACTGTATCTTTTTCCATTTGCACATGAAGAAATACAGCAGCAAACACTACAAATGCTTCTGGGGTTTAAACAGCTGTCCTAAGAAGAAGGGAAGAGTAGGCCATGCAAAAGGGAGCTGGCAAGAAGTACGGGACACAAATAAGGAGGAAGCAATGGGTGACTGTATGGCCTGTCCTCCAGCCAGCTCCCCCCTTCCTCCAGGGCAGTCCCATGGCTGTGCTGTGTTTTGAATCTCTTACTGACCCAGGAGGAACAACAATAGGTAGAGAGTTAGTTATTTCACTGCCTTGTTCTCTGAGCTCCTCACGAGTATTACGTACACTCCAGGTGAGAGAAATATCAACTTCACATTAGAGATGGCTCTACAGCAGACTAGCTTGGATCCAAACAGCTCCATGCTGTGCCCTAATCTACACTGCACAGGCACATGGAAATATCCATACGCTGAAGAACATCATCAAAGTTGCAAAATCAAGCACTTACTTAAATATCAGACAATCCCAATGTTGTCGGGGCAGTCCTAACTCAGCCTGCTGTGCACGTTCCTCCAGCACTGTCCCCAGTGACAGGGTGGCACTTACTGGGCTATCCCGTGGTGTGTTTTATCCTCATGGGTCAATATGTCTTATTGATTACACTCTGCTCAAGCCCTGCCCTGAAAACAGAATTACTGATTTCCCCTGACAATCACTTCTTTGCCCCTTATCACTACAGTATCTGGGGGCTTCACAAATTACTTTTCAGAGCAACTGAAACGATCCAGCCCTTATAGGCAGGGAAGTGAGGTACAGAGAGGCTCGTTCAAAACACCTACTAGTGGGGTCTCATTTGGAATAGTTTTTTCATGAATTTAACATCCTCTAGGTATTCTGCACCTTCCCTTTGCCTTCAAGAGCAGCTTTAGTGCCAGACCTTTTGTAAATCAGGCCCCACATTCTGAAATCACAGCAGGGTCAGAGTCTGACAGAGCTAACGGTGACTGACAGGAAGCTCCCTGTTCTGTTTATGGCACAACAAAGCAGCAACAGTTTTGGGTCTCAGCAACTTCTGAAGGTACCACCAGAAACTCTGCAGAACTAAAGCCTGATCTGTTTAGCTACAAACTGACTGCGCTTCCCTGCTGCATTTATTCCTTGCTTCGATGCCACTGTTTTACATCCCCAGACCCTCACAACCAGCACAGCACAAGGATTTAAGAGCCAGTTTGGGGGAAAGATTATTTGTTCTGTTTAGTTTGCGTATAAGGTGACGGGACCACATGTCTTCCTGAGAGCTCAGAGGGGAGGTTACAGCCTCAACCACAGCCCTCTGGAAAAAGAGCCCTTTGTCTGGGGCTCAGAAGGGCCATGCTAACCAGGGAACCTAAGGGAAGGCAAGGCTCCAAAACAGAGCGACAGCCAGATTTTGTTTTAGTCCAAGCAGGCCTGGTTTTGTGAGCTCTTAAAAACTACTTTTCTGTTTGGAAACGATTTTGCCTCAAAGCTTTGTGATTATAAAAGCTTATGAGAAAGCTCTACTTGTGAGCAGCTGAGCTGCTGCGCTGCCTGGCAAAGACCTGGCAGCCTGCACCAGGGTTTAGAAATCTCCGTACATGTTGTTTGCGGGAAGGATTCCTGCCTTACTTCAAGCTTCCTTTTCCAATGCCGCTTTCTGTGCCTCATTCTCAACAAAAGCCTCCGGCCTCCCGGATCTCAGGCTGTGAGTAAGCGCTGGTGTCAGTGAGCAGCTCCGCGCAGGGCTCGGGGGGTGGTTCATCATGAAGGAGAAGCTGAGATGTCCCTCCGGCAGGCAACCCTCGTGCCGTACAGCGTAGGGCTGACCAACCGCCACGGCCAACGAACGCAGACCCAGTGAATGGTGAAGGAAAGGGACTCGGGGAAAGATGCTCCCAAGGCATTAGCAGAAGGAGCCCTCCAGTGTCCTGATGGGCATGGGAGGACAAGCAGCACCCTGATTCACACCACTGCAGCCCCACTTGCTCAAGTCCTTGGGGCTGTGACACCAGGGCAGCCTCAAGGCTTGCAGCAGGTTCCTCCCAGTACACCCAGTTCTCTTTGTCTGAAAACCTTTTTTTCTCCTTTTTAGAACAGACACCAAGGAAGCGTCATGCTGCTGGGGCTCTGAGGATGGTGCTTGGGTTGCTGCCAGCCAGAGTCTCTGCTGCCCCACAGTCCCTGCTCTGCCTGCATCCATCCGTGGCTGGTGTCCGCAGTCATGGCACTGGGCAGAGCAGGGTAACCCAGAGCAGGGTGGAAGCTCTGTACGAAGCAGACGGCGGCGGAGAAGAGGCAAGAGGGCGGTGGAAGAGGTGATCTCAGTCCTGTCTGCCACTGGGGCTCTGTATGCTAGTCCAAGACCCCCAGATCCTCTACAAATGAACAACTGAATTTCTTCTCTGTACTTTTACTCGTTTGAGTATTCACAGGTATCAGAGGATGCACCTGAAGATGGATACCCCCCACATAACGTGAAGCAGGGTCTGTTCTCCAGCAGCAATTTAAGGTAGAGACTCAGTGACACCAGTATAAGAGGGCAGCAGGCAGGGTAACACATTTGCTTTCCTTCTTGCTAAGTCAGCTGAGACTGAGTCATGCCATAAACAACAGGCTGGTGTGCCAGGAAAAGCTGTCATGGCTAACCCTAACGTGATAGCAACCATTGTAAGCCATGAATACAGACTATGCAATTTACTGTCAGTTAACTCAGAGTACAGCACGGCCAGTCAGCTCCTG
>NW_010273791.1:15494-30323 GCF_000690775.1 Eurypyga helias
CAAGAGGCTCACACATGGGTCACTGTCCGTGATGGCAGCAAGCACAGTCTCCCTGATTGCTCCAGGTCTTCTCTCAGACATCAGTCTCTTCAATCAGTGACAGTCTCATGGCTATGCTGACCCTGCTTTCCAGGAAAGAGAGGTGTTCTGAGGGTCAGTCTGTTGTACTTGCAGTAAATGATTTAACAGACAAGCTCTGGAGAATGGTGTAGCTGCAGTTTAAGGCATTTATCAAGACGAGCCCTTTGCTGAGCAATTCCGCAAGATGCTGCTGAGGTGGGCGATGGAGACCTGTGCCTGCTCCTCAGCTGCTTCAGTGCCAAGCCTGGTGTTGGCTTCAGTTCGGTGGGACTGGACTAAGCTGGACTGTGAACTGCTGGTTTAGGTGTGGGAATGCGTTCCCTTCTGCCGACTTTTGGTACGTGGTGGTCACCTCCAGCAAAAGCCAGGTACCTCCAAAGCTGACTAACGGAGAAACAAGCAAATGACGTTTCCACCGCTGACCACAGGTACGGAGTTTGTGCCTGGACGTGTGGGGAGCTGCAGCGTTGCTCGTGGACTCTTTCCTTTACCACCACCCTCTTCCTCCCTACCCCTAAGACGTCCCTGCAGCTGAAGTCTTTCAGACCTGCTGAATACCAGACTTGTGCCAATCTCTCTAGTCTCCAGGCATCATTTACACTGCTTTTTTGCATTGTGAGTACGTTTTAAAGTCTCCAGGCCAAGCCTGCTGCTCTTTCTGACAAGCTCAGCTCTCTGCATCCAAGAGTTTTCATTTAATTGCTGCGGGTGGAACGAACCATTTGAGATTTCTAAGCAGAAGGGGTCTTTTGCACACTTCCAGCAGCACTTTGTTTCAGTTCCACAGTGCAGGCATGTGATGTGCTGATATTGTCACAGCTTCACAAAAATGCCATCCTGTGAACAGGGCAAGCAGGATCTGGGGTACATCCATCAAAGACCAGTGTTTAGCAAGGCAACTTATTTATTCGGGTGTGACTCTTGCCATAGAGTAGTTTTAACCCACTGATTCATGTCCTCTGCTCTTCAAGAATATCCCATCCATGGGAATTTCCCCACAGCTAAACTGGACTTGCTCTTTTCAACAGGGAAACTCCTATTTGTGTACTGAAACAGCAGTGGTCGTTCCCAGCTTGTTCGCACGTCCCACAAACTCACTGGCTTTCTGCGTTCCTCAGCACTGTGCTCAGGAGAGGGGGCAAAAAAAAACCCTAGCAAGATCTGGCAGGGCTTGGCAAGGCAGCTCACAGGGTGAGTTTAAACTGTGGATGGCAGCAAGCCTCCCAAATGGAAAATGTTTAGCTGATATATATCGCCACAGCTGCAATTTCAAAACAGAAGAAGGACAGTTGTGTACATTGGCCTCCTAGTTGCAGCCTGTTCTAACATCTGCCAAAGTATGTTGTGTGTCAACACCCTCACCAGATTCCCAGCCAAAAGGAGGGTGGGAGGGGAGCTACAAAACAGGGAACTTTTCATTTATATAAGCCCTTCCTTTCACCAAAAGAGCTACTTTATAAAAAGTAGCCTCTATCTAGGTCTCTCTTTGACCAGTGGCGTGAAAACCAGGGGAGCTGTAAACTTGCCAGCATGCCAAATGGATGAAGTTACCCTTTTAGGGCAGAGTTTGTCCATATCTTTCTCCTAGCAAGAAATGAAAGGCTTAGGAACAGGTCTCACACCCTGTGTTGATTCATGCAGCAGTGCAGAGACATATGCAGCTGTTACACACTTCTCCACTCCAGGTAACAGACTTGCAGATGATAATTCCTACTATGCCACCCATCTCTGAGCACACAGGCTTTTATTTGCCTCCCTGGGAAGAGGCATGCGCTTGTCATTATTGAGCCACCCTCTAGAAAACACACCAAGCCTGGCAGGGTTAGCCACTTTCGATCTAAAATTGACATTATTTCTGATTAATCAAGTTACAGAACAAATGCTAAACCTCCACTCAGCCTGGGATCAGTGCTCAGCAGGGTGCAAATTCCCTGGCTACCATCGCTTCAGTGCTTAATAACACTTTTCTCCCCAGTATGGACTGGCCTACTTGCAACACAAACACCATTCACCTTCTCTCTTCACCCCCACCCTGGTCCATGTGAGTGTTTTGAGGCAGGACAGTCCTTGTTTTGTTGTTTTGAATGAATTTTAGCACAACGATGCTCTGAACTCAGCTGGGTTCTTATTACACGCATAAACACTAAGTGACTGGAGCGAAAGAATAAGCAACAGTGACAACAATGACTAAACAATCTCCATTTATTTAAACAAAATGGAGATGAGGGAATGCAGACAAGTTGGTATTTTTGCCTGTTCACATTCTTATGGAAAAGAATATGTATAGGCCCCTCACAACCTCTCAGATTTGCATGGGGAGATTTGGTAAGATCACTTAGGCCAATAAAATCACGTTGAAATTAGAAGTAAATCAAAGTGCGATGCCTCAGAGCAACACCAGAAGCATCCTAGCTCATAAGGATGCTGAAATGGATAGCATGTAGGTAGGAACCAAGGAAAACTTCCAAAGTGTGCGTAGTGATGATGAACCTACGTGTCCTGGCGTACAGTCAGTGCTCAGGTGGTGTGCAGCTTCTTTGCCTGGTCGGTAGGTTCTGGATATAACCAGATGCTGCGCAGAACACTAAAGATGTCAAGTTTCATGAAATCTGCAAAACAAACCTTTTCTCCTAGGGACTGTTTGGCTGCAAGTAACTTTGCACTGGGGTTTTTTCTCAGATCAACCGTTCCAGCTCCAGGAACTGTCTCAGTACATGGATCGGGATCATTGATTTCACTGGGACTTAGGCAAAGCTACAGCATGTGCAGCTGGGATGGGGACACTCCCTCACTGGGAGCACATGGCGGAACCACAGGGAATGGTCATTCACTGCTCAGGGAGTACTGGAAGCAAGAAAATGATAAGGCTGGAAAAATATCAAGAGGAAAAAGTTGAGTTGCAGGAGGACCCTCTCCTCACAAGAAGGCAGCCTACAAGACAGTAGCGTTCCTCCTTACACACTGCAGACCATTCACAGCTACAGGTCATTTCTCCCAGCTGCCAGAGAGCTAAACCTCAGCTGCCTGGGAACTCCTTTTGGAGTTAACAGCCTTGAGGGTGATGAGAAAGGCAATCCTACCTTCTTACCCGGGGAGCGGATTAAAATGAAACGGTTTTTCCTTTTTAGTAGCGCACGCAGTTCCTGGCACTTGTCATAACTCTCCAGCTCCACTGTTTCTATGCACTTCTGTTCATCCTGCAGAGAGAGAATGAAACATTATTATGAAAAGAAAGCATCAAAATCAATCATATACCATCAAACTCTGCATGTCTTCCCATTGCATCTGTCTAAAAGCTCTTCTGCCTTAAAAATAACCTGCATGCAGACAGCAAGCCCCCATAAATCAGGCTGGCATCTCACTAAGAAAACACCCTAGTCTTTAAGCTACAGGCTGATTTGCAGCCACTGGTCCACAGAGGCTGAGCAAATAACACGTTGTGGACAGCAACACCAGCTTCTGCCATCTCGGTTGGCCTCATCCAGGGATCTGCAGCCAGAAACAAGGTGGGAAAGTCTTTGCTCGTCATCCTGCTCCAGCCACAGGCTGAAAACGTACTGTCAGTCTTGGCATAGGATGGAAGAATCACACGATGCGCTTTTATAAACCTTCCTGGCACAATCTCGGAGTGCTCCCCAGGCTTCCCCTTTGCTTGGCAATGCTGCCTCCTCCCCACAACGAACACAAGAGATACTATTCTGCTTTTTCACAGGGAAGACAAGCATCACAATGGTCCAAGCAGCCCCCCAAGAAAACCAAGGAAGAGAGGAAATAAGAGACGAGCCCTGCCGCTGTACCCAGCCTCAGCAAGGTCAGTGGGAGCCACATGCAGCTGGGACGTGATCCTCTTGCAGCCATGCTCTGAACTGTCAAAATGCTTGGGACTGGAAATATGGTCCCGTACAGCCAGGAAAACTGTCAGGGCCAGCGTCTCAGCAGGGAATGTTTATCTCTGGTGCATCTCCACTGATGACTGCCGGCCGCGGTCTTGGCTCATTTCTCCCAGTAACATAACTAAAATTCCACACGTGGTGCGTGGCTCAGTTCAGCTGTGGAGCACCAGCCCTAATAGGAATCGCAGCGTAACACTGGGCAGATAATATTTTTCATGTCTGAGTAGCCCAAAAGAGACCAAAGCTCCCTTTTGCTAAGTCTTACACAAATAAGCAGAGAGAGTCGCACAGCAATTCTTGCCGGTGAAGTGCTGCAGTCAGCACGCCTCATGAACCTCTCTATTACCATCCTAAATTAAAACCGCTGGCCATGACCATCCCCAGCTCAGGCTCCGCTCCCAAGGCAGCTCCTCGTATCCGTACGAGTTTGTATTTAGCAATTCCCGTAGCGGAGAGGGGGTGTGGGATGAGGAAACATGTCATAGCCAGGAAGCTGCTGCGTGGCTGGAGGCAGGGAATGGAGAGTTCAGAGGGAAGTGGGCTGGGGGAATTTCCTCCCTTTGCCGCTCGACACTGAAGTCGCTGTGCAGAGCTCAGGCTGCGTTTAGGATTTTTAACCCTCCTGTCTGGAGATGGGGGCCCAGCGGAGCCGATGCTGGTACGCAGAGCAAGTTCAGAGCCACTGCGGGATGTTTGGATCTCATTTAGGTTTATTATTTTAATGACATCACTGTTTATTTCATTTAACACCGTGAATGTGACCAGAGAATTAGGAAAATGTATACGAGGAGGAGGAGATTAATCCTGCCCAAACCTAAAGCCTTGCAGATAAAATCCTGCTGATGTTACCAAGCCCTTTGAAGACACAAGGCTCCTGCTGCAATCCTGGTATCGCAGCGTCTCTGCAGAAGGACAGGGATGGAAATAATAACCCCTCAGCGGCCAACAAATGACAGAGGAGGGTGAGGTCAGGAAGACATGCCTCGGGGATGGGTGATCTCATCCCGGCCTTTGGTGGACGACCGCCCACATCACAGCACTGCCGCACGGCCGGTGCGGTTACCCGCTCCGGCGCGAGGGTTTGCTGGGCTCGGGATGTAGGCGGCTTGGCACCACTCTGACCAAGCGGCACGAAGGCTCCTGCCCACCCTCCCTGCTCTGAAGAGCCCAGGGGCTCTGTGCCACCCTCCTTGTCCCCGCCATCCTTCCTTCTTCTTGGAGGGGAACCTTGCCTCTGACCCTCCACAGGCTTCCTAAGAACAACGGGGCACAGAGCTGGGACACAAGAAGGATTTGGCAGGGTGGAAAGCTGTAGTTTTGCTGTGACACTGCTTCTTGCCTTCCAGCTGCTCCTCTCCTGCCTGGGGACTCTGGCCTGGCCAGGGAAGAAGGGCAGTGAGGATGGGGACATGCAGGACCCTGTCTCCCAGGGGCACTGGTTTGACTGTGCAAGCTATGGCTCCTTCATCTCAGAGACTTGAACCTCTCAAGTTGTCCTCTTCAGGGAGGGTGGGGAAGAAAGCAGCCAAAGAAATAAGAAAACTCCATGCCTAAGGGAAAGGTTTTCCCGTAGCATCTGAGCTCAGGCAGTGCCAGAATGGGGTTTTGTCCCTGTTTTACCCTTGGCATGCAGCCATCCCCTCTCTGTGAGCCTACCTGGGTCGCAAAGAGATCGTTTATGTTTCTCCTGCACCACTATGATAAAGATCAAAGGGCCCTTCAGCCTCCAGGGACCTGGAGGACACTCAGTGTCACACAGAGACAATGTCACTTCCAGAGTCCTGCCCCGAAACATGGGTCTGAAACACGTGTTCTGGACAAGCTCCCACTCCATTTGATCTCTAGCATCCCAGACAAGTTAAAGCAATCCTTTTACATCGTCCTCAGACACGGAGGCTGAATCCTCACACGGTGGTCACTCCTCCCTGCAGCGCAGAGCTCATAAGGTCATTCCTTGGAGCTGCATTTGCTGCCGATCAAGGGAGGGAATTCCCTTCACGCCACCTTTCTCTTTTCCTCTACAGATTTTAGGGCTTGGTTTTTAAATTGCTTTTGTGCTTGATGCTTAAAATCCTGGTACAAAAAGCCCTATGTTCACAATTTAGTGCAGAAAACTCATGACATTAACTATTTGTGGAGCAGACACTGCGACTTAAACATGCACGTGTCTGTAAGCTTGGCCCTTAAGAAGAAAATTACTGAACACCTAAACGTATTAATGTACGTGCTCAACCAAAGAATCACACTTGGCAAACAATTTACTTAATAAAAATCGATAAAAAGGGGAAAAGAAAGAAAACCCACTAGAATTTTTGTTTAATGAAGGCATAATTTCCAGCAAAGACCTCTTCACTGAAACGCACCCATGGGCTGTGACCCTCTGTTCAGTGTAGAATGTCTCGACTGCCTGAAAGAATAATTTACCTCTCTATCTGAGCTTCTCAAAGCATTTTAATAAATCACTTCTGGATATACGCTGCTGTCACTTGACCAGGGGCAAATGCAGATGTTCACTGCACGACTGTTAACGGCAGAGTGGATCCTCTGGTCTCTAGAAGACTCTTTGCCTAGTAGGTTTTTTCCCTGTCAAATAATACACTTTGAATAACCCCAAAACAACAAAATCCAACTCTATCCACTAGCTATACTGTTTAAGAGAAGAAAAACTCCAAACCCAAGACTGATGCTCTCTAATCCATGGATTGATGACAGTGATCCGTGTAGCCTCTCCACAAAGGACTGCCTGTTCTCCGGATGCTCTCTAGTTTTGCAAAGTTTAATTTTTATTCTGGCAAGAATAAGCAGAGACAAGGTCATAAGAAAACGCGTTAGAAAATAACCTGCTTGTTTCTGCATGGGCCTGCACACAAGGTGCCTTCCCTGAGATTTCCGAGTAGCTCCTCAGGATCTGAGCACCCCAGCAAAATGTGTTTGCATCGGTGCCTCCTCTCCTGACGTTTGGGTATGTAATCCCATACAAACACCTTGCTTAACTGCGTCTTCATCTACACGAGGGTACAGATGTGTGATGCTGTAGACGCAGGCACAGTGGATAACAAGAAATCCAACTCCCTTCATTTCACATCCGTGGAAAGAAACTTGGAGCCCGGTGGGATGACTTTCACCCCCCATCTGCTCCATGTAATACAACAGCCATCTGCATCTTCCCTTCGGGAGGTCGCCCCACTTTAAACCAAGCCCAAAGCCTGACTAACAGAGGTAATGTGGGAGAAACGCTCCCGGGGCAGGTCAGGAGCACGTTCCAGGACATTGCCATTGATGATGATAAAGACAGTACTTGTGTTCGGCTCCGACTGTACTTTCCGGTGATACGGTACAACGTTGCCGCCTGCATCTTGTGTTGGCCATCCCCTCTGCTCTTGTTGTGCATGCACAAACCTCAGCTCTAAGTGCAGCCAACCTCGTGCAATTGCATAAACAAGCGTGCCTGCATGTGAAACAACTGCTAAAGGCTTAACACCTCTTTGGCAAGGGCTCGAACACACGGGGGACTGATAAAAGCACAAAGTGTCCAAGTCACTAGCTCAGTTCCTGGAAATCTGATGGGCTCAGACCTGTTGAAATACTCAGCCTCTAAACCTGCTCTCCCACATGGAAGCTGACCTCCCTCCCATTTGACTCATTTAGGTCTAACTTAGGGTATATACAGAAAAATGCTTGTATTTCTGCTGCCCTCTTTTTCTAGGACTCCGACTCAGCAAGCACTGAACAATCCCATTTTAAAATGTTTCAGTCGGATGACAGTCTGGGATGCTACGTCTGTCTGCGGGGTCGCACGAAGCAGGGCAGGTGTGTGGAGAGGGTCCAGTGGGGAAAACGGCAGCTTGAACTCCAGAAATAAAAGCCGCTGTAACACGCTGCACCACAGACTCTCCCTTTGACATTGGGCAAGGCCCTCATCATCTCAAAAAGTTAGTTCCCCAGTTTAAGATGGAGCCAGCAACACTGCCCTAACTCACGTTAAAGGAAGATAAATACAGTAATAAACATGAACTGCCTCAATTCTGTGGCAATGGAACCCCTCCTGAGTGCAGAAAATTGCCATTTCCTTCAGTTTCCTGCAGTAAGACTGCACAATCACACACCATCCTATTGTGCTACCAGATAATTTTGCAGCAATTTCCTCTTCTAAGACATTTGACTTCACCGTAAGCCAGTTTAATAGCCTATAGATATTAACATGATCCCTTATTTACAATAATGGGACCTTGTAGCTACTGCAGCTTACAGATGCAATTTATTACAGGATGTTACCACAATCCGCAGGCTACCAGCAAACATTATGCCTGGTTGTTACAAATGCCATTTTCCTTGTTGAGATAATAAAATAACCCTTTAAATGATTGGGATTTTTCCTTCTTCTGAACATCTGTGAAAATTAATCTTACTTTAAAAGCCTCCTTTTCCCTTGCGGTAACGAGAGCCTCCATATATCTTGTTTTTAAAGGCATACCCTTTAAAATAAAACTACGTCATGTTTATAGATTTTTGGTTCCTGGAGCTTCAGCTGGAGTCAACAGGTATCCGGGGCACTGGGAAGCAATCCACAGAGAGCCAGGGGTTTGCAGGACCAGGCTGTGTCTCTCCACGTAAGGGAAATCCCCAGCACTTTGCCTTCCGAGCTGCTCATCACCTGACATTGGCCCCTCATTTCATTATTCTGTCACTCTTCGTGACATTTCAAAATGGAGAACAAACGCCCCCAGAGAAAGCTTTGGGATTTGGGAAAAGCAGGAGGGTTCAGTGTATGGGAGGAGGTAACACCCTTTAACCTAAACCGTTTATAACAAACTTTATTAGGCAATAGCATGTGTTTTAAAAAGGAGAACAGAACTCATCTGTCAGTCCTGTTCTTCCCGAAACCATCGCAGCACTCAGCTGCCGAAACATTTCCCTATTCTTCTTCCCTTGCCACGCTGCACAGAAGCTTTACATGACTTTGGTTTTATATCACCCCGATGCCCCCGATCCCCTTGTGTCACACGGCGCGCAGGCACGTGGTCCTTGTGCAGACCAGGCAGTGGGAGACGCTCCTTCATCCTGATGCACACACAAACTTCTGGCCACCATGACCTAGCAGGGTTTAGGCTTACCCACCCCGAATCCCAAACCTCTCTGGGTTGTAGCTTATGTGCTCTGCACTGTAATTTCTGACTTCTGGGGGAAACTGTGCTCTTCCAGGCCAGGAACCGAGGGCCTGACTCAGGAAAGAACCACCTTTGCAGCCCGGCAGGACCAGCCCTGCACTCTCCATTCTTCTTGCATGAAGATACAGGACAGATTTGGCTTGGCTCATATTTCTCATTTGATTGGAAACAGCTCTAAACGAGGCCATGAACTTAAGGCATGCAATTTATCTAGGGAAGTCCAGGAGAAGGCTCCCAGGGGTCCTGCGCTCAGTACTGGCTCAAGAAAAGGGAAAAGATGAGCCAAATCCAGACTGTGTCCCTTGTTAAGGAGGACAGCAAGCACTCACAATCTCACCCTACATCCATCGTTGGCTAAACAAAACCCCAAAGAGTCTGGCTAGCAATAATTTGAGCTGCTTGAGGGGTGCCAAACAGCTGCAAAGTCGCCTGCCGTTCCTCAAGCGGCAGGTGGGAAGCCAGCCTGCTACGAGCCAGTTTTATCCTAAAAACGCACAGCACATATCCTGCTTCCGCCCGAAGCTTTGCTCTGTTCGCCTTCTCACAGGATGTCCTGCCCCCATTTTTTTTTTTTTTTTTTTTGGCAATGGCAATGGCACTGTCAAAATATTTACTGGCTAAAATATTTATGATATATAATATACTCTAAAATGCAGCTGCTGTCTCTTCTTTATAGCATTCACCCTTCCTGGAGATAACCGGAGGAGATCTTTTGAAAGGAGTGGGCTGGAGAGAAAAGTAACAACCACAGGAACGTACGCCACCAAAGGCCTGATCCTGCCCCTCATTCAAGGCTGTTAGCTGTGACCATACCTCATCCTCATAGACCACGAGCTGTGTTTTCCGTAGCTGGATGTAACGATCCTTCCACAATCCCAGGAGTCCCCCACTGCTTTTCTTAATCCAGCCGTATTTCTCTGCTGTCGGAGCAGACTTTGGTTTCTCTGCGACCTCCTCCTTTGTATCCTGCAAGGACAGAAGGGAGAAGGAATTACATCAAAAGCACTTTCCACCCATGAGGGTCATCAGAAAGCCTGCCCAGAGTGACCTCAGCACCGATCAAATGTGGTCCCTCGCCACTACTTCCCAAGGGAAAAGTCTGGCATCTTCCACTCGACCAGCTCCCACAGGACCGGGGAACGGGCATGGACCTTGGCCACCGCTGGGGACACTGCTGGGATGGCAGAGAGTCCCCCTTGCTACTCTGCTCCCCTCTCTCTGGAGGTACTCCCTGCTCATTGTGCACCAAGTGCTCCTTGAAATGAGCACCCTCCTCTCTGCTTCGCTCCCCAAGCCCTCTGATGAAGCCCAGCGGGACGCATCCTGCTGGCATCAGTAGCAAGGCTCGGATTTTAGCCCACAGCCCCTTCTGCAAGCTTCTCCTCTAAGGCTCTACTTTTGGTCATCGCCCCCAAACCAACTCCTGTGGGCAAATCCATGGCACGAGGGCCAGGACTTCATCACATCCGCACCAAAATATTCCCAGCAGGCTCCTGCATGGTTTGTAGGCAGAGGGAAGGACCTGCAGAGAAGGCACCACCAAGAGCGGGGTATTTTTTTGTCCTGCCTTTAGCTCCTTGCTGTTTGTCACAGGGAGCAGCACAGGGAGCCCCAGCACTGGGAGGCTGCTGGCTTCCCAGGCCTGGCAAAAAACAGGAGATGCACAACTTCCCTGCTTTGAAAAAAACATCAGAAATATCCGATATCAATAATCTCATCAAGTGGAGACAGGAAACCTAAGATGGGGAGCAGGAACAGTCAGGCTCATTAGCTGACTGACTTCAGCAGCAGCCCGGGTTAAATATGAGATTGCCCTCCCTGCCCCAGTGAGCTGGGAGAGTCTTTACAAAGGCAGGATCCCCATTTGCCTCCCTCGGAGTGCCCCACTGCTCCCAGCACTCCAGAGACACCACAGTAAGTTGCCCTCCCCGGAGCAAGGTGAGGGGAATCCCTCGCTGAGCCAAATCCCTTACACAAACACCTCGCCAACCTTGTGACTTGTAAAGAGATGCCAATCCCAAATCCTCCAGCCTCCTCCCAGGAGCCCCACTGTTCCCCCAGACTTATTTTCCTCCACATCCCATCCATAACAGCAGCACTCCTGCTGCAGAAAGCCAGCACATTTGCACAAAAAGCAGATGCTCAAAGCCCCAGCCATCTCCAAACGGCCCTCGCTAGCTGCTGCACGAAACAAGTTCTTGTAGGAAAAAACCCCAAACAAACAATCCGGAGCGGCTGGAGCTCAGTCATGTTCCATAACATGAAGAACTCCCACGTGCATGGAAAGGAGTCGGAGCTGGACACTCCCATGGCCAGGACAGAGTGAGTGCATACGGACGAGCTCCAAAAATTGAGAGGAGAGCCTTGCTAATAAATCTGTTTTCATGCACCAGGCTCCCAGTGAACACGCCCTTGGACAGCGGCTGCCATCGGGGCGAGCTGCTACTCTAAAGACGGAACTCACACCCATAAAAAAGCGGAAAACCAGACTAAATATCCCATGCACTTGCATTTATCCCAATCTCCACTAAGGCCAGGAAGCGGCTTGGCTTTGCAGGTAGGCTCAGGTACAGACTGGGAACAAGAAGCTCAAATACACCGTGTATCACCTAAAAGAAAACCAGGTGGAAGCTGGTAACATCCTTGGCACCCTTTGTAGGAGTTACTTCAATTGTACTGAGCTGCGTTTGAAACGGCCACGATACAGGATGACAGAGCATGAAAAAGTTCTCCAGGAAACGAGGGGTACTGCGTGGTTTTTTTTAAACTTGACTTTTTAGGTTGCCAGGAAGTTGTATTCAGTTGTGATCTGCGACTTCAGCAAACATCAACTGCTGCACAAATATAGACCTGCTGGTTTCCTGATTGAGCACCCTTTTGATGTCATTTTTAGATAATTGGACATGGACTTCAACCTCCCTCGTAGCAGTTTTGCGTGGATGTAGCTGTACCAAGACTTTATTTGAGCGATTCCAGACCAAAAGCTGCCAAAATGTTTTACTCCTTAAGGGTTTTTTTGCTTTGCTGATTAATTTTTCCTGCTCTTTTTCCCAACCTGGCAGAAAGGCTACCTGAAATCACACGGCCAGCGTGTCTATCCATGGGCTCTCCTGGTGACCTGCAAAGTGAAAACTACTTTGCCTCCTCTGGTTTTAATATTACAGTACTCTCTGTGAAGATGCAGAACTTAACATCTACCTCTGAAAACCACAACCTGCCCCAGTAACTGTTTTTGTGGGAATTGGGGCTCATGCCGGCACTTCCACGCCCGGCAGAGCTGCAAAGCTAGGGCAGACCTTGAGCTGTCTGCTCCACACGGGCCGGCCAGCTCTCCAGCCTTATGGGGACAGAACTTCCTCTCCGTGGCATTGCAGGGTGGCCTTGCAGCTCACCCTCTCCCCAGGCCACTCCAGAGCCCTGGCTGGAGGCACCCATGGGGTTCACTCCATGTCAGGTAGGACTCCCCGGCTGTGCTGGCATCCGGGAGCATCCCTGACTCCGAGCCCCTGCCTGCTCTGGCTGAGCAGCTCAGGAGAGGGATAGTGAGATGAGATGGAGCGTGCTGGTCTCAGCAGATGACAGCAGCCACGAGCAACTTCTCCCACCACTGCATAGAAGCTGCCTGGCTCCTCCTCCGGTCCCCGGGGTGTGAGAGATGTGACGGGTGCGATCCTGCACTCCTCGGGTGCTGGGGGCTGCCAAGCTGCCGGGGCTCTGGGTCAGCAGCTCCCACCTTGCACACACTCAGCACGTGGCAAGACGGGGGTGCAGTTGCTGTAATCCCTCGCTTGCAGGTTAAGGGTGTAAAAAAACCAGATGATGCAATTTGACCATTTGTTCCTGCGAAAGCAAGAAGAGTCTTGGGGACGGTGCCTGACATTTTTGCGGATTATTTCTACGCTGCCCCGAATTGGCGAAAGGAGGTTGGCCAGGGAAAGGCTTTGAGAGCTTTGTGTCCATCCTGCGTGCTCTGTCTGCGATTCCACGACTAAAACCAGAGCACGGCACAAAGAGAGGAGTTGCTGTTACTAATTCAGTTTTATGTGGGATATTTCTTCTGCAAGAAACGCTAAGATATCCTTTCCAGGATGTTCTTGGGCTGGATTCATTCCTGACGCTGGTGTAAATCCATGAGAAGAAACCCCCTGACACCAGCCAAGGGAGGGGAAGAACGGAGTTACCCTGTCACTGGCTCACGCCAAAGGCATCGCTCCCAAAACCAATCCCCACGCGTCATTTCTGCAATTTATACCACAGTGGCATTAGAAATGAAACACGAGTTTCACTCTTCCAGCCTGCTTTAGGCTCACATTTCACAGCTCAGCAGAGGTGCCAAATCAGGGGGACAGGACAGCTTTTTATTTAACAATTAGGTGGTTATTTCCCCCTTCCTCTGCCCCAGTATTTTACGGGCCCACAAACCCACCTACTTTTCATGTCTTTAACTAAAAAAGCCCAACAGCTGAATGGCAGTAGTGCTTTTACAAGTTACATACAGTGCGCAGAAGCATCTTACCCAGCTACAGTAACTTCATTTAAGGCAAGCAACTCATTCATGGCGCGCTCCCCTCCAGCCAGGCCTGCCGATGAACGCCTCCCCGGAGACAACCTGCATCTCCAGACCTCCGCTCTTTTCCTCCCTCTCCATGTTATCTTCCAAGCCCGGCTGTTAGCACTTCCACTTCTCCCTGACCCGCAGGAGCAAAACCATCTCAGTGGAAATAAACTGCTCACATCCACGTGAAACTTGGGAAACTGCATCCGACGCTCCCTCCCGAAAGCAATCACCGGAGGATTCATTGATCGTTAACGAAGAGCGGCCGGTCAGTGGGTGAGGGGGAGGCAGCCGGAGCCCTGCCAGCCCTCCTCGCTCCCGAACCCTAGGGACCACTGTGACGGCTGGGGTGGCCGCGGAGCCCCTTTGGCCGGCGGGCGCCAGCTGGAAGCAGTTTCTCTGCCGTGGATTAATTTCATGGATGCCGGCGGATAATAACAACCCTCGTTACCGACTTGGGCTGCTTTGCCATCTCCCTGCTGTTTTAAAAAAAGCTCTCATTCTTACCACAAAACGTTGGGAGCTGAAATAAGGAGGAGGCGGCAGCGGGGGAGAGACAAGCCACAGCTACCAGCATCGCACGTACTACAGCCTGAAGTCCTCCGGCAGCCCGCCCCACCGGGAGCTTTCTTTGTGCCCGAGCAGCAAAACCTCGTTTAAGGAGAGGAAGCGGGAATAATTGTGCGGCCGGATGAGAGGAGAAAACGACAAATTTCCTAACAAATTTGTGGCATTTAATGGATTTGCACAGGGATGGATTACTGGGGTGTGATCCCAGGGATGTGAAAACATACACGTGAAGGAGAACCGAACACACGGAAAGACCACCCGCCGCTGCCCTGCGAGTAAAACCTGTCCCAGGCAGAGACGGAGGAGGAGGACAGACTTGAGGAAGGCTTTTAGGTATGTGGACATGGCCAAGCGTGCGGTCTGACCCAGGCCCAGCTCCAGTACGGAAGTACAACACCCCAGCAACAGTCAGCACAGGGTGGCCTGAGCGAGCGTGGCATTGGAGCGAGCCCCAAGGGCTGCCGGCGCTCACCCATCCGCCTCGCCCGGCCGCGCAGAAAGTTTAAAACCCATCCATCCCTCGGGATGCTCCTGCCCCCGCGCACCGGCGCCAGCGCCAAAG
>NW_010273792.1:0-10844 GCF_000690775.1 Eurypyga helias
TGTGCTCCCGATCCTGCAAGCATTCGCCGCAGTGCTCTGAAGTCTCTTGATGGCTTGTGGATTCCTCTCCTTGAGCTCATCACTGCCCACCTGCATTACCAACAGAGGGTAATTTTCAGAGGGCTTTACCAGACCAGGAAGTTTCCTGGTTATGTCCTTAACCTGAGCCCCAGGGAGGCAGCAGACTTCTCTGTGGGATGGGTCTGGGAAGCATATTGGGCCTTCTGTTCCCCTCAGAAGGGAATCACCTACAACAATGACTCTCCTCCTTTTTTTTAACGGAGTCCATCGTAATGTGTGAGGCTGACAGGGTTGTCCTGTGCAGCTCCCTGGAAGGACCTTCCTCTGCAGTTGCCTGGCCCTCAAGTTCCAGAGCCCCATATCTATTCTGCAAGGGCAGCTGGGAAGGGGAGGGGAGGCAGGAGGGGATGTGCCTACCTTGCCAAGCAGGGACCTGTTTCCATTCCCAATTTCCCCCCTCACTGGACTATTTGTTAGAAACATCACAGGGATGTTCCGTTTCTTTTCTGCAGTTGGAAAGTGGTCAGTGAATTCTGTAATTAAGGCTCAAAACAGTGGTTTATGTTCTCTGTGTAAAGGATGAAATCCCACAAAGTGTATCATAGGATGTTTCTGCTGGAGAATTGAAACAGTGTAAGGCTTAAGGGGGAAAGGTAAAAAGAAAAAGTAATACCAGGTAAGAAATTATAGATGTTAATTTTTATCTCCATTTTATTATGATTTCACTTTGTGTTCCTTTGGAGTTCTGTTAAGTCCTGAAAGGATTTTGCTGTGCCTGAGATATTTGAAAGGGAAGACAATGAAGGAGTTGCCCATGCCAGTAAGAAAAATCTGAAATTAAGAAATTCTTGGGGAAAAAAATCAGTTTCTAGCTTCTGTTTGCAAATTTACAAAAAAAAGTTTTAAAGTGCAAATTGTATTTATCAAATAATCTAATAATTTGTCTGGGTTTTTGTCTTTTCAGCCGCACTGTGTACTGCTTGCCTCAAAAGAGAATTCAGCCCCAGTAAAGCTTGGTGGCTTTGGGGTAGCAATTCAGTTAGGAGAGTCTGGGTTAGTTGCTGGAGGTAAGAAATTTTCCTTCAGTTATATATCTGTATATATCTACAATGCATGTTGTACTGCAGAGTTCTGTTCTTCCAACACAGCCTGACCTACAAAACAAGACCTCAAAAATAATCTTTCACTTAAGACTTCATTAACATTATAAATGCACAGAGTTAATCTAAATTGCTAGTACAGTGTCACATTGTTGTGCTTATGTACACATATACAAATCCCTGTAAATATTACTTAGCAGGAGCTTACAGTGGTTTGATCAAAATGGGGAAAAAAAGCAAAAGATTTTCCATTTTAATACAATCTTTGGCATAATTCTTCCATGCTTGACAAAGCAAATCAAATAAAAATGCTGTCAGGATTGAAATGTGTGTCAGAGCAATTGAGTAAGGACTTACTACAGCATCCTCAGTGCTCCCCTATGTTTCATAGGCAATTTATGTCAGAATGCTACGCTGTTTAATAACAAAAATCTTACTACTTTTCACTTGTGATTCCTTTCTGTGTTTTAATATTTCATTGTAATTATTGTATAAGACATCAATATCTTGATACGTATGTATATTTTTTGACTGAGTGTGTTTTGTTTTCTGTGGATTTTATTTCCTCTAGCTGCCTTCCATATTGTTCCAGACAATAGGGTTATGCTTTAATCAGCCTGCACAGATGAAGACCCAATCAATTTTCTGATGCTTTCATTGCCAGAGTAGGAGACCACAACAAAAGATTTTGTTAGTTTGCCTTTTTTTTTTTCAAGATGAGTAATTTCCTCTCATTACCATGCTTCTTCAAAAACTAACATTTCCTAATCTAATTACTTAAAGGTCTGTGTCAATTTGGCTTTTATAGGGTCTTTAAAATAAAACGCAAATCCAGTATAAGCATGCCAACAGCTTCCATTTTCTTCCAGATATTGCTAGTACACTGGAAATATCCAGGTATTACCTAGAGACCTAGATAAATCTTTTAAAGAAAATACCCATCCAGTTAAGTTGTTTCCTTAATACAAAGGTCACTCCTTCCTTCATTTTTCTGTGTTTCTTAAATTTTTTGGTATCTCAGCCACTGCTTGTTTTCGTGATAGTTTCTACATTTTTGTTTATGATTCTCTGGTTTTTTCTTCTTAATATTCTGAGAAACTTTATCCATTTCTTCTATTTTAGCTACTCTTCTGGAGGTAGTCAGATTCAGAGTGCTTTCTTTCAGTCTACTGGCTGTGTCGCAAGAAACCTCAGGTTCAACTTCGAAAAAAAATCTTACGTTTCTCCTCAAATTGGTCTTGTCCTTCCTTTCCTGTTACCGTTCACTGTTCTGCGCTCTCACTCATCGTTCGTGTGTTCAACCTCCATGCAGTTATCAGTGCTGGTCTGGTCTTTCTTTTTCTATGTAAAAATGTTTTCATTCCTTTCTGGTTCTGTTTACAATACTTTCAGAAGCTTCTTTCTTAAGCCTCATCACTAGAACATTTCTCTATCTTTTGCCTCATCCATCTCAACTTCTGCCATATCAGTCTGCCTTCTTTCTCAATTGTAATTTCCAATTCATAGCCTTCTCGTTAGCACTTGTTACTTTCAGCTTCAAATTCCTTTTGCTTTCAGGGACACCCAGAGTAATTGCACTTTGTTTCTGTGCCACGGAAGGTCTCAGTTGTACTACTTGTTACAAGCTTTCTCCTTAAAAGACTCCTTAACTCCTTCTTCTCATCTTCCATTCCAGTCTTTATACCACAAACTACATCTGTTATGTGGCAACTCTTTTCCCTTCCGGAGTCCTACCTGAGGGCATATTACTAGATAGTCCCCTGAACAGCATTTGCAAGATTTTATTTCTTCAACCATGCATGTTACTCAAAAGTTAACAATACTGTCTGTTTGAACCGGGCTATAAATTTCTTGTAAAAAAATTGTTTATCTACTTATTTAAGTTATCCATATGCCCTATAGATACGTTTTCTTTTGAAATAGTAATGCTAATAATAAATTACAGGCACTACTTACTCCTCAGTTGTCTCCTAAATAAAGCAGAAACTCTACTTATAGAGAAGTTTGAGCAGTATAATAACCCAATTTTTTTAACTTAACAAAAGACATCTTTTTTTTATAGTGTGCATACATTGGTTTGGGGTGTATGTGGGGTGGTGAGTGGAGGGAGAATGTTTTGTCATAAGGTTAAACTAAGCCCCAGGTATTGAAAGCAGATCAGT
The DNA here is from genome assembly GCF_000690775.1 of Eurypyga helias. NCBI lineage: Eukaryota > Metazoa > Chordata > Aves > Eurypygiformes > Eurypygidae > Eurypyga > Eurypyga helias. Next base: position 3,284 of record NW_010273792.1, read on the forward strand.
CCCAATGTTTTGATCTAAGTTCAAAGCTAGACTTCTGTTGTTTAGCAGGATTATAACTACAGTGTTCTTTCAAGCAGATAGAGGGTTATTTAACAAAAGTATAAGGGAGCTCATAATAACAAGCTATGACATCGTACTAGATGTCATTAATGAAAATGTCTCTGGAGTAGATTTTAGGAACATGACTGTATTTTTATCGGCTAGCAACCCGGTGCAGTTTACTTCTAAGGGAGTTTACTCATTATTGAGTACCAAAAAAAGGACCTAGCCATAACTTGTTTTCTGTAATACCAGAAGGGAAATGTAAGGAAATGCTTTTTGTTCCACCATGTTTGCCTGTAAGCTGTAATGCAGTGACTAAGAAACATCATCTGAGTTACAGGAAAGTGCTTTCATGGCTACTAGTCTCTGAAGGTCTCTTCTTGCAGTTCTTATGATCGGAAGTGGAAAATTTTGCTAAGCATATGCATTTGAAGCGTTGGAGTGTAGGGTACTCTAAGATGGAATTCTAGCAGTATACGCAGTAGTTCCAGATCCTTATAATTTATAAATGAACTTGTTTGTGGAACAGGATGTAGACAGGAAGCAGTCCATGTTTGCCTGGTTATAATGCAGCTGGAGTAGTGGAACCTCTGGGAAGACAGTGATTTAATAGAGCAATCTCACAGTATGATCTCTGTCTTCTTCCGTGGACAATTTTTCAGAATGTGGTATGATTTGTCACAGTATTTTCTTAAATAAATGTGACATCAGATTTGTCAGCTATCACATATCTTGGAAGCAAATTCTTGGAATTTTAGCTAGTCTATGGTATAAAAATCTGAAGAAGCAAAAGCTGTGGAGTCCACAAGTCCACTTAGTCTATTTATAGTCTCCTGGTTTAAACTAGTGCAAAGTAAGATAACTGTATATACTTAAATGGCATGAGGTTCTATACTAACTGTCAAGTCTTATCTATGGATAGTGAACTGCTTTTCACTTTCTACCTTTAGCAGCAAAACGTCACAGGTACCATGATGGTAATCAAGTCCAGTATTGATTTTTATGTATTATTAGTTAGCTCCCTGAAGGTGCTTCAGAAGCCTATAGTACCATCAGGTATCCTAACACAACCGTCATCATCTTCCTGGAAAACATCTTACATGCTCTTAATAGAGGTACAGGACATAAATATCAAGTGTTCTTGGTTCTTTGTCAGCTAGCCTTTTAGATTTACTGCACAAACGCCAAGGAAGGCATTGCCATCAATTTCTCTGCAAATAATAAAATTGTGGAGTGGGGAAGGAGGTGGAATTTTTTTTAAAGTTCCTAATTTTTGTTTTATTCCTATCAATGTAAAATTGATCATAGAATCGTAGAATGGTTTGGGTTGGAAGGGACCTTTAATGGCCATCTAGTCCAACCCCCCTGCCACGGGCAGGGACACCTTCCACTAGACCAGGTTGGCCAGAGCCCCATTAAACCTGACCCTGAATGTTTGCAGGGATGGAGCATCTACCACCTTTCTGGGCAACTTGTTCCAGTATTTCACCAAACTGGATCTTCTGGGTGGCTTTATAAACCCCAGTTCAAAAATCGTATCTTTGAAATTTTTTTATGCTACTTCATAAACCTTTTTTCCTTTTCATCGTCAGTGTCTGAATGATACAGTGAATCTTTTGTTTTCAGAGGAGAAGTAAATGTTTGTAAGCTGAGGTCCTCACTAGAATGAGCAAAGTATGAGCAGTATTTTATTTCTTTTTTCCGCTGAAAAATAAAGAACTGTGAGCCTTTCAGAGCTTTGCCTCTGATAGTCTTCGTTTTATTTAAAAGATACAACTGTGTTTTACTGTCTCTCAGAAATTCCACTTCACATCTGGATCGATTTGAGAGCGCTTACAGGAGGCTGATGTGTTTAAAAGACAATTTAGGTTTACTTTCTCCATCACAGCTTTATGGCTGAAAAGGCCATTAAATCAATTATTATAATTTGTCTGGTTATATGTGATCTTTGCTTTTTTCATTTTCTGGACACTAATATCCAGTTGTCCAGTTCTCTGCATCTTTTAAAATACATTTTCTTCACAGTCTGCCGTGCTGAGGGTGGATTGCCTTTTTTTTTTTTTTTTTTTTAAATGTCATCTTCTCTGTAACCTGCTTTAAACATCTCTATTGTCTGGAGTAATGTGGAAAGGAATTAAAAGTAGTAAAGAATTGACCAATCTGATCTGTTGTGTGTGATTCTTCGATTCCTTCCACATTATTCTGGACATCCCACTCTTTTAGAAACTCCTTAATTTATGAACATATTTCTTATGACACTATTGTGAGAGGTCAGATGGTGATGTTTATTAGTACCTCACATTTTTTTCCTAAAAATTATTTGTTCCAGTTGTTTCCTTATACATCGTTCAGATACTACTGCTGTTGAAAGACTCTCCTTCTGATATCTTGGTCATCAGTCCCCTGCCTTAGGGATGACAAAATCTGATTGGGTCTCTGTATATACTCTTCTTGTGGAAAGCATAGCCCTATTGTCTGGAATAATATGGAAAGAGTCATAGAAACTAAATTATCAAAGGTAAGTCAAAATTTATCTTTAGTGCTTGTGACTGATATCAGATTGACAACACCTGAAGACTGAAGGTCTCTGTTTATCCACAGGAAAAATCAGCAAAATTAACAATTTCATACATTTCCCGGCTACTAACTGACTGATAAGAATGATTGCCTCCAGAAATAAGATGTTTAATGTCCGTGCCTATTCAGGCACTGAGTGCTTCCCAAGTCAGCAAACACTGATATAGTAATTTATTTACAATTAATTGGATGGAGGCAAGTGTCTCACTGAATACATACCACTGCTTAGTCTTCATATAGCCATGATTTTCAGTTAGTGCTACCCTAGAACAGATAAGGACAACCTAGAAACACACAGAAAATTTATTCCAGTCTTCCATATGATTCCTTCTCACATACAGATACAACTAAAAATCATGTGTGTATGCATGCATGCATGCAATATTTATTTAAATAAAAGAATGTTATTTTTTCATGGGCAGTCATTCAAATTTATCCGTGAGTGTCCTTACATCCTGAAGAATGGAAGAGCTGTGGAAGGCATAAGTTATCTATTAAAGAGAGAAAAATGCCTATGCTTACTCTTCTCTCCCACACTGCCTTTAAAAAGATGCAAAGCTTCTTCCAAACCACCAAAGGAAATTCAAAAGCTTCGAAAATATTTTAAAACAATTGAACTGTTGAGAACAGTTTTACAATTTTACACTGGATTTGTTTATAAGGAAAACTTTTTTCCAAATAATTTTCAGCAGAAGTGATACTTGATCAAAGAGCAGTGACTATCCATGACTCCAGAAAACTTTGCTTCCTGTAGATTTTCTTTATCCAGTTACTGATATTTACAGTTCTTGTAGTTGCAACACAGGAAAAAAACCCTGTCTGTGTAAGTTTGTGTGTGTGCTCCAGTTGTTTTGCTGAGCTAAGTGCAGATCAGAAGGGCAGCTCAGCAGTCCTTGCTCAGGTCAGTTTTTAGAATAACCTTGAAATCATCGTTTGCTCCTTTGATGAACCCAATGACGTAGTTTTGTTGTCACAAGGATGACAGCTGCCCCAGAAAGGACTTTAGCCTTTTTAAGTTTCTAATACTTACACATATATACGCAGTTTTTTTACCCGGTTTAACTGGACAGTTCAGTCTCAACCAATCCACTTTGGTCTGGATTTGCTTAATCATGGAGGTGAAATTGTGATTTCCGACACCATTACAGCCTTCCCATCTGAAGTATTAAGATCTTGTAATCTGTACTAAAAAGGCTATGAAACCAAATAATTCTGCAATAATTTTCACTAATTATAATGTAGCCGTAGTAAACAGCAGGATTTTACTGAGTTACCCTAGCCTTCTTTCTCATTTCATTTGTATTTATGGAGTTCTCAGTTTAAATGTAAAAATGAGTATTTAGGTTAGCGGTACTGATTTATCAGCATGCTATTAAGTAGCATCCATTTTTCATCTAGGTTATAGCAGCAGTCTGTTGGGGTCTTAAACAGCTGTGTAGAAGGTTCTGTTACTGAACTAGCCTATTCCTTCTGCTTAACATCAAGCAGCTCATTAAAGTGGTTTTTTGTGGTATGCTGGCTCTGAACCAGGACAACAAAGATACGGTTTTTCAGCCTGTGATCTAAGTTCTTTAACTTTGAAGGGAGGAGAAAGAAGATTTGGGTCAATCACAGAGGGACAGTGGTTTTTAACCGTAACTTCTGTCAGTTTGTCTGTAAGAGCTCTTGAGAATGAAGTAAACACGCGGCCTCACGTTCTGATATGATGTCGCCAAATAAAGCAAAATAGGAACCTTGAAGTATCAAGACCTTATAATTTGTCTATTGTCACACAGAAAGTAGGAAATAAACTTGAAGGAGTTTGTTCTGTTAGAAAAAAATGTCTATGGGAAAAAAAAAACAGTATGATGAAGGTCATTGATAATTCACAGTGTGCTGGCAGTGGATAAGAAATGCTTGCATATTCTGTTTTGTCTGCATTTTTGATAAGTGTACTGTTGCAAGTTATGTTTGCTACTTGCTGATACTCAGTAGTTTAAAAGTATTTCTGTATTCTTTGCCCTGTGGTCGGGAAGTGGAGGGGGGAAAGGAAATCTGAAATTGTTACCCACCATCAAGACCCTGCTTTGCAAAACTTGGGGAAACTGATTAATGTTCAATTTCAAGAAACTGTTCTGTTCTGCATATATTTATGAGTACATATAAATAATGAAGGGCTTTTATTGCTTACCAATTTCTGCAAAGTAATTTTAATTTGAAACATTATTTGCTGAAAGGAAAGAGGAAGCAAAAACATAAGCACTTTTGATACTCTCTTGACACTGTAAACTACTTACTTCATACAGCTCATGATTAAATCAGGTAAGGTGATACTTGAAAACTGAAAATGGAAGAGAAAAGCTCTATCTTTTGAAGGAAGATTCATCTTATTTTTCCCTGTTTAATCAGTATCCTATATGTTAATACCAGCATAACCCCATGTGGTGGGTTGACCTTGGCTAAGGGCCACATTCCCACTAGCTGCTCACTTGCTCCCCCTCCTCAACAGATCAGGGGGAGAAAACAGGACAGAGAAGCTCGTGGGTTGAGGTAAACACATGCAAACTGCTTGCCAGTTACCATCACAAGTAAAACAGACTTGACTTGGGGAAAACCAGTTTAATATGTTGCCAAATCAAATAGATTTGAGTATCATATAATCGTGGAATGATTTGGGTTGGAAGGGACCTGAAAGACCATCTAGTTCCAACCCCCCTGCCATGGGCAGGGACACATTCCACTAGACCAGGTTGCTCAAAGCCTCATCCAGCCTGGCCTTGAACACTTCCAGGGATGGGAAAAAAAGACAAAAACAGAAACACCACCTCCCCTCTTCCCTTTCCCAGGCTCAACTGCACTCCTTCGTTCCTAACTTCCTTTATCCCCACCCCCAAGCGAGGCAGAGGGATGGGGAATGGAGGGCTGCGGTCAGTCCATAACAGCCTCTCTCTGCCATGCCTTCCTCCTCACACTTCTCTCCTCCTCCGGCATGGGTTTTCCCACAGACTGCAGTGTGGACATCTGCTCTGGCATGGGATCCTCCAGGGGCTGCAGGGGTCCACCTGCCCCACCATGGCCTCTGCAGGGGCATGTATGCTGGAGCAGCTCTTCCCATTCTCCTCTTGGTGCTCGCATGCTGCCTCTCACACTTTTACCCGTGCTCCTGACTGCGGGGCTGTGTTTTTCCCTTTTTTACGTGCGCTTTCCCTGAGGCACCGCCATCTTAGCTGCTGGGCTCAGCTGTGCCCTGCGGTGGGTTCGTGTGAAATGGCCATGTCTAGCATGGGGCCGCCCCAGCCTCTGCACAGAGACTGCCCCTGCAGCTCCCCACCTGCCTGCACCTTAACACCTACACCCAATAATGCTGTTGTATTGTTTATGTTGTATTGCTGTGTTGCTGCTAAATACGCTATTTTACACCACAGGAGAAAATGTAGGATTGGTGGCTGTTTGCAAGGCATTATTTTCCTCAGATCAAGATGTTCTGTAGGTCAGCCTTCACTGTGCTGCAAATGTCCAGCAGACTCCAATGGATTGGAGAGAATAAAACAAAACAAACAAATAAAAAAACACCTTTAGGTCTACTTCTCACAGCACGTAGTAATTTTTTTACCATCCTCATCTCTGCAATTGTTTACTTAAAACGCAAAGAAGGTCCCAAGCTGAGAGGAGTGGCATGTAATTACTGGAAATTCACATGAAATCAACTCTAGATGTCATTTGATACATGGGATTTGTAGTTTCATTAACTACTTGATCCAGGTGACTTTATCTTCCTGAAGTTTAATGCCTCTTTTAAATAGCCCTGTTTGTCCTTGTGGTAACTTATGTTCTACTGATTTCTGTAGTTTCTTTTGAATAGTCACTCTCTAGACTTCCCAGATTTCATAACAGCAGTTAAAAGCCTGGTAGGAAGGCAGAATCTTTGGAATAGATATGTTCTTCCATTCATATTGATAAAAAATATTTAAATGGGGTTTTTTACTACAAGTGTGTTTTTCAACATGCAAGCAAGGTTACACCGGCTCCAAAATGTGTTGCTTTGCACCCAAATGCCAGGAAATACAGCACTGACAAACAAGTCTTGGGTAAGCCAGGCTGCTCTGCGGTCTTGCATGTCTTCTGTACTAAAGATTTCCAGACTGCGGTATGCATACCAGTAATGTCACATGAGTAATCTAAGTGACACAGGCATGCTGTTTGAAAAGGCAGGTGCTGCGGTTATGCGCATGCGTAACCTGATACACAGCTGGAAGTGTTGTTGCTTTTGCTGTTGCAAATGATGGCATCTTAGGGGGAAAAATAAGTTAGGAAACCCTTAGAGAGAGATATTTGTAAAGATATGGGAAAGAAAAAGGCAAAAAACCCCAGAGTTCTCAGCAACTTGTGCATCCTGGATATATGTATACTTTCCTTTTTCCTTCCCTTCCCCATTACTAGGCATCTAAAAGAGCGAGACTTCGGGTCGTCTAAGGAGATCATTCTTCCCCTCCTATTCGTAAGCTTGAAGATTCGGCTTTGACTTGTATCGGTTAGGCTGAAAGATACATCATAAGCCTACAAACTGTGTATAACCAACAAGAATTAGTGATCTTTCCCCATGTTCATCTCTGTCTGTGCAGAGTAAATATCCTTCCTCTTTCTCCAGTTGATGTGAGGGATGAGCTGGACTTGCAGCATACTGCTGGTTTACTCTTTTTTTAGTCTGGGAGGGAACTGCCCCTTTTCTGTCAAATCAGCCTAGACCGAATGGACTTCTTAAGATGCTGACCTAGCTTAGTGGTGAGGTAATGTTCCCTTGTCACAGGCAGATTCCTAACATTTGTTTGGCAGATTGACTCATAAACTGGAAATGAAAAGGTTTAACACAAAGCCAGGTGATGTTTGACAGTGTTTGACAGATGTTTGACAGTGATGTTGTTTCTTCTTAAGGATAGTATGGTAATAATAATATAATATACAT
>NW_010273793.1:0-6431 GCF_000690775.1 Eurypyga helias
TCCATGATTCTGTGATTCTAAGTTTTGTATAACTGTGATCAAAACTGACAAACATGCTCTCATAAGCTTTTTTAAAAAGGCAGGGGTTCAGGAAAACCATTATACACACCCACAGCAGGTCCATTGTTTTAAGATGAAAAGGTAAATGGTCTATGGAAAAAATTCATCTGCATTTTCATGATGACAGGAAGTACTTCTTTACAGGACCAAAGGAAAGGTCAGTGGTGAGCAGACTGCTGATAATGCCTGGCAAAGATCAGTTGCCAAAGTTTAACACAGTTCATTATGCAGGCTCTTGTTATTAATAGTTTAACCATGTCTTGAATTTTCAATCAGTTAAAAAAAATCAGTATGTTAATTAACATTATTAATTCAATTTTTTAGAGGTCATTAAAGCATGATTTCTAGAGATGATAAACATATAACTATTTTTTTTCTGAAATGGGTGTACTGAGGACTAATAGATAACTGTGAAAAAAAGGAGTAGAAAGTTACTTTTTTTCACGAAGTCCTGTAGTGTCCCTGAAGGCCAGAATTTTACTGCTATGCAATCATTTTTTAAAAATCCCAGTCAGTGTGCCTAACTCCTGCTCAAATCTGTGACAGCCTGGTACATGTCTGCCTTTAGAGATGTGGACCTTAATGTCTCTGGAACAGGACTTTGGTACCTGAGTCACGCAAGCCTCTAAACATTTCCAACAAAATCTTTTACTTTTGAGCAAAGGCAATGACAGGTAGGTGGGCAGGCCTATAAAGCCCCCTCTTAGTCTTTTGTAGGCAATCCCATTGGGCATATGAGGCTATTTGTGGAATTATTTCTTTAACAGTCATACTGAGCCTCAAGGCTCAGAAGATCGTTTTGCCACCATGACAGATTTCAAGGTACCTTGCACAGGTGAAGGAACTGAATTAATAAGAATGGATGAAGAAGATGTGAGAAGTGTATACCATTCCCCACCAAGAGATGCAACAGAAGATGCTGCTTTGGAGTCTGGACCTGTATTTTACCCAGGAAAACACCTTTGAAGTTGCTCAGAAAAACAGGGACCAGTGGTTTGCCGGACTATCACTATAGTTCCACAACTGGCTGCAGACAAAAGTCACAGTATCTGCTCAGAAATCACAGAGCTGCCTTAAAAGTTAAAATCAGCAGCATCAGAAAAAGAAGCATATGTCCATGTTTTACGGCTTTTAGCTTCTGTTTTGGTTGAAAGCTCCCTACCCTGGATACAATGGCCAGAGCTTACTGTTGGCAGATTGTCATGGGTTAGCCTCAGTAGGCAGCTAAATGACACACAGCTGCTCGCTCACTCCCCTCACCCTCATACCCCACCCTCCTAGTGGGATGGGGGAGAGAATCAGAAGGGTTAAAGTGAGAAAACTTTGAGTTGAGATAAAGGCAGTTTAAAAGGTAAAGCAAAAGCCACGCATGTAAGCAAAGCAAAAGAAAGAATTCATTCAACACTTCCCATCAGGCAGGCCAGTGTTCAGCCATCTCCAGGAAAGAGGGGCTCCATCATGCATGTGTTGGGTGTCAGGTCTCTGTGAATTAACATATTTAAGGGAGGAAAACATAAAAAGAAGCAGCACCTGAAGTGAAAATGGTGTGGAGATAATCAGTGTGGAAAGAGGAGTGGGATGCAAGAGAGACAACTAGGCAGACACCCAGGTCAGTGCAGAAAGGCTGGGAGACGGTGGGCTGGAGCAGAGATTCCCTGGCCGCCCATGGTGAGAGGGCAGACTGTGCCCCTGCAGCCATGAGCAATGGTTTAACCTGGACTCACATTAAATACCACTCAGACACTTGCCCACTTCCCCTCTCCCCCACAGTGCAGGAGGAGAGCTGGTAGAAAAGACAAAGAAAGCTCATAAAGCTGAGATAAGAACTATTTAATAATATATGTGAAAATCATAGTGATATTAACTCTAACAATACTACTAAATTACTAGTAATTAAAATAATAGAAAATAGAACATATGATACAGTAGCTCATCACCTGCTGACCACCAAACAACCAAGTCCTGAGAGCGAGAATCTGAGCTCAGAGAGCCCTCAGAGCAAGAGCCCCAGACTGGGGAAAAGGCCATTCAACCCCTCAACCTACTAAAAAAGGAACCTACCCCACCACTAGCAACTGTGCCAAGAGCTAACAAAGGAGCTAATGACCCAGCACTGTGAAGCAAACCAGCTCTTTCCTGCCTGAAACCAGCACAATGTGAATTTAATAAGTAGTGGTTCAACTGTATGGAAGCTACACAAGCAAAGCACACCTGTGGAAGTGATGAAGCAGTTAATCCTGGAATCCATTTAAAAGCCTTTGAAGGACAAAGTGGCTGCAAGTAGTCAGCATGAATTCACCAAAAGGAAGTATCAGGATGTACCAATGCACACAGGATTCACGCTGCATGTATTGGTACTCTGGTAGATGCACTCAGCTATGCTGTTGCTTTTGAGTATGTGTCACATATTTGGATCCCACACCTGAAGTTCTCTGGATTAAAGTACTAATCACTCGGTCAGCCAATCTGTCAGCAAAGATTCTCTTTCCTCTTCTAGGTAGGCAGGTCCCAGCTCTCCCAGTAATCAAAGAATGTTCTGTGATTGTAGAAGCTGAAGCCCTGTCAATGATACCTGCCACGAATCCACGTGTTGATCTGCATGAGGCATTCACTTCTGCACGGTGATGCCTGCACCTCTACCTCTGACAGAGAAGATTACATGACCACTGCACGCCCAGGGCTCTGAAGTCCTACTAGAGCTTGTCCAGCTTATGTTTTACCGTGTCATTTGTGTCCATACGGAAGAGTCGGGAATAGTAGCTTTTGACCAGTTATGGCAGTCTCTCTGTTATACCCCAGATCACTGTACATCAGGCTGACAGATGGGTGCTTGAGTGCCCCTCAGCAGAGAGTCACCCTGTACTAGCACTTGCGGCTTCCTATTGCAGCTTTTAGTATGTGCATCTGGTGCAATTTCTCCAAATTACTTGCTTGTTGGCTTCATCCACTGCCAGGAATTTGTATCTGGTGCTGGTTGGTATATATGATGGGAGATGGAGAAAGTGACATCCTGTAGCTATGAATTATGAGAGAGCATGTTACTCCAAGATGCTATCTGTTCGCTGTTTACACTCTTTGGTAGTCTTTGCCTCTCTCTTCCTAGGTGAAGGATCCAAGCTTGGATTATCATGACCTTGCTGGAAACGTGTCAGTAAACAATGTGAGCTGATTACAAATATTTTTAGATGCTCTCATTAGTGAGAAGCGATACAAGTTTGAAAGACATGCTAAATGTCTAATAACTGTCTGTCAAGATGCTTACATATGCTTCTATCTTACTGTTTAGGAAATTTTCTCATCTTCTACCTTTTGTCAATTTTGATAAAAGTAAACAAAGTTGAGTTTGGGGAAAGCCCAGGTTTCAGCCCCTGTCCCCACTTTCTTCCTGCTTGCCAACAGACTCGTTTAACTTTGTTGGCAAGCAAGATCTCTCTCCAAACAGAGCATATGTAGGAGGAGGCTCCGAGGAGACCTCATTGCAGCTTTCCAGTATCTGAAGGGGGCCTACAAGGGTACTGGGAGAGGACTTTTTACAAGAGCCTGTAGTGATAGGACAAGGGGTAATGGGTATAAATTGAAATCAGGGAGGTTTAGATTAGATATCAAGAAGAAATTCTTCACGGAGAGGGTGGTGAAGCACTGGAACAGGTTGCCCAGAGATGTTGTGGATGCCCCATCCCTGGATGTCTTCAAGGCCAGGCTGGATGTGGCTTTGAGCAACCTGGTCTAGTGCAAGGTGTTCCTGCCCATGGCAGGGGGGTTGGAACGAGATGATCTTTAAAGGTCCCTTCCAACCCTAACCATTCTATGATTCTATGATTCTATGTATAAGTTGTCACTCAGAGAATAATGCTTGTTATTTGCCAGGATATGGAGTATGCTATTTGGTAGACCACCCTGAAATCACTCTCAAAATTTACAGAAAAACGAATTACTAGATTTGGAGAGAAAGACAAATAAATAAATATGGCAATATGTCTTTATATCTTAACATCTGGTTCTTATCTGTCTTTCAGAGAAGTACTGCTTGCCAACAGGACAATTTTCACAGTTAGAGAAGAGGATTCATTTTTAGACAAGTCTCATCTTTCAAATATTTTTCCATGTAGGAGTTTTTACTTGAGCCAAACTTTTCCTCCTATACTTGCTTACGCACTGAGAACATATTACATAGATATGTAGCTGCTGGTATATCTTGCAGTTCTCCATTTCTATAGGTAATTTAATCAAGAATATGAATTTATGGCTGCATCGCTGGTCAAATGACATTTGTTGCAGTGTCAGGCTTTGTTCTGTGGACAAAGTCCTATTGATTGAACCCTCTCACTGGAAGACCTAAAGAGGTTTAGCTGCAGCAACTTGTTAGTAAACCAACCCATTAATAGACTGGAGTAAACTGTTAAGATTTTTGTATTGTAGCACAGGGTGCATAAGCAATTTGGAATTGCTACTGGAGTTTTAACTCCAGACTCTAACTCTTTATACCATATAGTTTTGGAACTACTTATTAATAGAGATAGTAAGAAATGCAATTTATTACCAGTCTTTGATCAAGATCAGATGTATGTTATTATAGTAATTGTGGTAGAGGTTGAAATCTGTTGCAAGTCCAGTATTTTCAAACTCAGGTACCAAAATTCAGGACATTGAAATCTGTGTTTAGATGACTGTATTTTTACAGATTTGTAAACACTGAATGCCAGAAACTCTAATGCACGATGAGCATCTCTGACAGAATCCAACCAATACTAAGGTATTTCTATAATTTCCACATGCTAATGGAAACATTTGATCTTCTCTATTCTTTTGATGGTTTATATATTACCTTACCTTTCTATGGCATCTGTTTCTTGAAAACTTGAATCAAGTGCTGGATTTAAGTTTTCTTCCTTCCTGTCCATGTCTGACATTGAGTGTCACATTCTCAGTCTTCCAGACTCAAAATTTCTGCAGTTTACTAATGCCCTAAATACTCCAGAGTACTGTGTTCAACTTTGGGGCCCTCAGCATATGAAGGATATGGGCCTTTTGGAGCAAGTACAAAGGAGGGCCATGAAGATTATCAGAGGTTTGGAGCACCTCTCCTATGGGGACAGGCTGAAAAAGAGGCATTTTCCTCACCTCAGCAGCATGCCCAAACACAGTCAGAGGGAATAAAAGATTTGGTTATTTGTATGATGTTCTACATTTCCCCAGACTTAGAAACCTGAAAGAATGAGTAGTTGACAGTCAGATCCCTTCTCAGCAATGCAGTCAGGCTGAAATTCAAGCCTTTACAGGGATTCGTTTGAGACAGGGACTCAAAACTGATGATTTGGTAAGCTAGAAATTCTGGGTCTGATATTCTAGCATATGAATCTTTCCAACTAACAGGAAGCTTTTAACAGCAGCCCCACATTGTGGGTATTGCAACTGGGAAAATGCAGACTGCTTTAACTATCCAACAACAATTACAAGGGTGCTTCTCTAAGAGACTGAGTTGGACAATGTTATCAAAAATCATGCATATTTGACTAAACCGCATCTTGTTATGCACTAAATAGGTCCAAATGGCAGGGGATATCTTCCTGTCAAGGATTCGTGACTCACTCTACCTTCTCTCTCTAGACCACATCACTGAGAGAGCTATCCTTCCAGCAAGAAAAATAAGGAAGATGAGATATATTTTAGGCTTGGGAAATAACAAGTTGTTAGAGAACGTGTAGTTTCAGACCCTGGATTTACTTGTTAGGAACAGTTGTTTGCAAGCGTTTTCACCCACTACTGGTGTAAAATAGAAAAGAGATGGTACTTTTTGCAAGTTATTTGTTTTCCCAAATCTGAGTTCTTTACCCAGAGTGCATAAAACCAGTTGACACAGAGTCGAGATATTTGATTTATTCCAGTTTTGTGCAGATATGGGTGCTAGGTGGTAATTCCACAAAGGTAGTACACTTCAGCTAACTCACAGTAGATATTTTATACATCCCGAATAACTGTTATCAGTATTTCAACCACAAAAATATTGAACTAAAATCTTCTTCTATGGGTGCTAGGTGGTAATTCCACAAAGGTAGTACACTTCAGCTAACTCACAGTAGATATTTTATACATCCCGAATAACTGTTATCAGTATTTCAACCACAAAAATATTGAACTAAAATCGGCTTCTGGTGTTACTCTGTTTTCCTCTACAGAATGGTTTTGCCCCTGGGCTTCTTCTCCTTGAGTACAAGCCAGGCAGAGGATCTTCTGCTCTACCATGTCAGCTAACTAAGAAACTGCAATGCATAGTGAAACATGTATTACAGATAATCAGCTTTACCTGCTGAGGGTCTAAGAAGCTTATGTGCTAGAACTGTGACTCCTAGGAATCATAGAATCATGGAATG
>NW_010273794.1:0-6816 GCF_000690775.1 Eurypyga helias
AGGCGGCGGAGGCTGCCCTGAGGGGGAGCCGTGGCCGCCCGGGACCTGTACTGGGGGAGGCTGGGAAAGCCGCGTCAGAAGCACCAGAGAGCGGTGTCACGGGGAGGGAAAACCAGGAAAGAACCGGAATTGAGAGCAAGCGCCTACAGCTGCTGTCGGTCGCGTTGTTACTTGTGAAGAAAGCGGTCGGGGTCATCCGCCGCAATCGGCCGGACACACCACCCCCCCAACCCTGTTTCCCGGTTGTGGTCACCCTGCACCCAAAGGGAGGGCTGGGTACCGCCACTGGCCTGGGGGAGCAGTGACAGCGTGCGGGGAGACAGCGCTTTGGTCGCCCTGTGAATAGAAAACTTTCTGCATCATCCTGTGGTTTGGCGTGTTTCCTGTATTTCCCCTTGCTCGTTTATTTTGATTAAACGTGTTTCCTACAAAGTTAGCTTGGAAAGGTCTTAGAGACCGCTTGAATTGTGGTACCACTCGTAAGGAGAGTGCTTACTGTTTGGATGACGAAAGTGCATCCAAACCAGCTCTTGACACAAAAAGTTCATGACCTGTAGCTGTGTTCCAGCTGTTCTGAAGTGCCTGTGAAATGCTGCTCAGTCAAGTGTCTACAGGTACTACTTGGGAGGCTCTAAAAGCAAAGCTCTGGTTAGACATCAGGACTAACTTGTGCTTAATTAAAGCACGTATGTGTGTAACCTGACATGTTGAAAATTTTGCTTAAGCTTTGCATAATTTTAATCTATCCTGGTAGAAAAGTGACAACTTACATGATTACAGAGGATGTGAACCAATCCATGCTCTCTGGATTTTATATATAGAATATCAAAGTGTATCTGCTTTAATTACTGAACTGTTTCACCTGGAGGAGTTCATTGTTTTCAGTGTAGCCTTCAAAAGCTAAAACTTTTTTTGCTCTTTCCAAGTCCAGCTCTTCTCCTGGCTGTAAGGTTTGTTGTTTTGGTTTCTTTTCTTTTTTTTGTCCTTTTTCCAGACTGTTTCCATGCTTTGAGGCACAGAGTCATTCTTACTTAATTTGTAGGATGATTGGGCTTTGATGGAGCTTTCTATCTGCAGAGACAATGCAGAAGTGCCACAGATGAGAGATGATGATGCAAATGCTAGCTTCAGGTTCAAGTCCTAATGCCTCTTTCCTATCATGTTGAGGTGCAAAAACCTGATGTTGGCAGCTTTTGCAGTTTTACTGAGATCAGCATGCAGTTTATCTCCAGTTATTCAGCTTATTTCATCCACAGAGAGTAAAGAGTATGTGGCAGAAGTTGTTAGATAAGAGTGGCCTTTGATGGGTTTATCCTCTTCCATGTTTCCTGTCCCAAGGAGTCCCATGGCAGATCCAAAAGGGTTACTGTCCCTTTGGAAGCTGTGTATGTGCAGGTCTCTAACCCTGGTATAACTCCCCAGGCTGAACAATATTGTTGTCTCATCACCTGTATTTGAGGGCAGTTTGCTGCAGAGTTCCCTTTCTGTCTGGGCGAAGTGGGAGCTGGCACTTTTCCAGGTAAGCCTTCAGACTCGTCTGTTTGTAGCCCTCGGCATCAGAGCTCACAGCCTTGTTGCCTCAGCATATTTATCTGTTCTGATAATACTTCAACACAGAGTTACTTCCTCCGAGCTATCAGGTAGCTAAGTACAGTTTTTGTAAAAAAGACTTTTTACAAGCAATTGCTAGTCACATCCTATAGCATGAGAAAAGTAATAAAATAAATGTTTTCAAAACTTGTAATATTTACAAAATTCTCTCACCCAGTTGTCTTATCTTTCCAGTTTACCCATTTGCTACTTCTGAGTGTCACATCTTGAGTATTTTTTTCAGCCTGACAGGGTTGGTAAGAGTTAGTTACTCTTGCTCTGCTGGTGGCTTGCTAGAGGTAACCTAATGGTTCTTGATGTCTGCCACCTCACCAAACTGGGATGCCTTCCTACGGACAAAGAATGGCCAGAGTTAGCAATGTCCAGTGTTGCTGCTTTGCCTAATTTGAGCCAAAGTCAGTACAGAGGGTAAAGAATATCACAAGTGTTGCATTGTGAACATTGCATTAAAAACAGAGTTAAGAAGCAAACAAGTGCAGAAGTATACATAGAAATATTTCCCAGGTCACTGTGCTGTGTGGGTTCCAGCGTCTGTGCTGACATTGTCCAAGTGTTTGTTCTTCTTTCACTCTGGGATTTGGCCCAGAGATTTGTGAAGTGTATTACTGCAGTCGTCTTTTAACTGATACGGCAAACCTTTAAGATGTCTCACAAGGAACATTTACTTCTAGATCAACAAAGTAAGAATGTCCAAAGCAGCAGTTATAACTCGCGTATCTTGGAGTTAAGGAAGCTAAATCTTTCAGATTTGTGCTGGACTTGGGAGTCCAAGTTCACAAATGATCATGTTATTTAGAAAGAAAGCCTCTTACTTAGAAAGTTGTCCTTATTTGGAAGTGCTGTATGCTTGGAGTAGCTGAATCTGGTAGCCTTCTGAAGAGTGCAAATGGCCTGGTCCTTCTTCCCTCTCTGGCTGATGGGGATGGGAAGTGGGGAAAATACAGAGAGGTGTATATGCAGTATGAGTGTTGTTTGGTCTTGGGCACCCAGTCTGTCTGCAGCTGCTCCCAGATGCCCAGGTGTCCCCAAGGGCTGGCAGCCAGGTGTGTAAGCCCCAGAAGTGCACAGACCTGTTCCAGTTGCTGGTATTTAGATGCCATGTGTGCATACACATGCAATCATGCTTGTCATATGTATATCCCTCTATACCTGTACCTAGATGCTCAGTCAAACCAGTAACTGGCCCTGCGTGGCCTGGTCTCCCAGTTACCTCATGCGTAGACATAGACGGGTCCCTGGCCCAGAGCTATGGCCTCTCCAGTAGCTGCCCCCTGGCCCAAGGTTGGCTTAGACACACACCCCCCGAAGTCTCTTCACCATTTGCAAAGACTTGTGGCCTGTTGTGCTGGTTTCAGTCAGGAAAAAGTTAACTCTTTTTATCATGGCTGCTAGGAAGCTGTTCCTGGATGCAGAGAGCAGCACTGATCAGTTCTCAGCTGGTGCTGGGCAATGCCTGCAGTGAATTCAAGGTCTTTCTCAGCTTCTGATCCTGCAGCTGCGTTCCCAGCTCTCGCTGTCTCACTACAGGCAGTATAGGGGACACAGTTCAGGCAGCTGATCCACACTGACCAAGGAAGTATTTCATTCCATAGTACGTCATGATCGGGGTATAGGTGAGGATGGGGTCCAGGAGCCATTTCTCTCTCTTACTGTTTTGCTCTTTGACTTTGGTACACGTGCTAATGCTCTCCCTGGCTCCTGAGTTAGCTGCTTCGCTGACTCCTGTGCTGGCTTGTTTGTGAAGGGGTTGGGGGGTTTGTTTAGTTTTCCCAGTCATGCTTTCACTGACAGGGTTTGCTCAGAATCTGCTTCCATTCCTCTCTGGCTCTGACTCTCACTTCTCAGCACCGGCTTGTGCATTGGTCGGTGGGTGGTGAGCAACTGTATAATAATTGTATCATATGTTTTATTTTCTATTATTTTGTTTACCTATTCTGAGTAGCATTTGTATATATTTAGATTTAATTAGTAAATAGTTCTTATCTCAATTTTATGAGCTTCCTTTTTTTTTTTCTCTCTGATTCTTCCCCTTCACTGGAGAAGGAGAGAGGGATTGGTGAGAACAGCTTCAGTGTTTTGCTAGCCTGACTTAAACCATGACACCTGTGCAGTACCTGGTTCCCAGCACTCCAACTCTGCCTACCCCAGCCTCTAACCTTAGCTATGCTGGCTTGGTGCCTGTTAGCAATGGTGCAGGCTGTGAAGAGGTGTCGCCCCTTCTCCCCTTGCTGGCACTTGGACCTCTGTGACCGAGGACACAGATGGAAATGGCATTCAATAAATGCAGAAGAGGCCAGGGCAGACTGTGGTGATCAGTGTCCCACAGTAAATTGCCTTCTAGGCAGGGTCCCTCACTTGGTCTGTTAGGTGGCCCCGGAGGCCTCTTGTGCCTGTGCCTCCGAGGGGTCCTTTCCCCTGGAGTCAGGGCTTGGGCTGACCGATGGCCTTGCTATAAGTCAGGCCAGGCTGCTCCCCCAGTGCTGATAAAGGCCATCTTCCTGAAGGAAATCTTTTAATGTCCCTCTAAATGAAGTCATAAATGGAACAGACAGGAAAAAACCTCTCCTAACTGGGCTTTAATAGCAGGACATGCAAGGTCAAGCTTGACTGCTCCTCTGAACCAGTATTGACATGAAAGTTGTTTTTCTTTTCATGAAACACTAAGTTTACATGGAAGACTTTGCTGTAATTTTTTCAAAAGATATTAAGCTGAAGTTGTCCGTAAGAAGAGTGTGGCAGCGGGGAGCTTTAGCTTTGAAAGCTGTTTCTTGGGGAGTTTTTTATTCTTTCTGGGAGCTTCTTCTTGGTGCGGAAGTGGTTCAAGGCTTACCTGCTGTTAGCTGCACCACGATCAAGTATGGGGAGTTCCAGAATAAACTTGCCTGAATGAGGGAGAATTTCCTTCTTGGCTCAAATCAGTATGTTATTTCCTTCTTTCCTTAGGAATTTTCATCTAGCAAAACTGAATGCCTCGGTGGACACTGTTTGAAATCAATGAGAAAAAACATGCTGCCTCGTTCAGACTCTAGCTTTGACAAAAGCATGGAAATACTACGTGAAAATGTTAATCGAAGACACTTTACGAGGTATTGTATTTCTAGATGTCCAGTGTCTGTTCAGTTCATAGAATTAAAAGGAAAAGTGAAAGCATGCATAATGAGTCATGTCAGGAAAAATCTACAGCTAAAAATCTGCAGATGATGATGTTGTTCATGCCATCTATCTCTCTTAGAGCTAGAATCCCTCTTTGTAGTAAAAGTCTGCTGCTTGTATAAAAATATGCATCTTTTCCCAACTCCTTTGAAATGTCTCTTCTGCTTTGGTTACTGAGATGTTACTTGCAGTATTGAGACTTCAAGATCAGCAGGTGAGGAAATTGATGTCCTTCTAGAACTGTGTGCCTGTGGCAGGCAGCAGACCTGCGATTGGAATCCTCTGTGTGGTCCACAGGCTGTTCTTTGTGTGCTGTGGATTACTGGATCATAAACTTGGTCAGGTTCCCTAATCTTGATGGGGAACAATACAGTACCTCTGTATAATAATTCTAACAGAGTAACTCTTTTCTCCTTTCCCTCCTCTGCCCTTTTTCTTAACATAGGCAGTTGGCAAAGCTGAAATCAGACCAGAAAAGAGACTATAAAGAAGGTAAGTGGTGGTAATTCCCTGGGATTCCTTTTTAGCCTGCTTTCTGAGAAGGATTGCATTTGTTCACTGTCTATTTACCCTGACCCCCAAAAGTTCTGAACCCATCAACCAAAATCAGCTGGAGTTGTGAGAATAGTTATCTCAAAGACAGTGAATTTCCTGTGAGTCTTAGAAAAGATGTAGGTGCACGTAGGAGGAGATGCTATGAATTCTTTTCGGGCTGGGGGAAGCCACAGCGTGAATTCCAGCATGCTCTTGGGCCTGGAGAATCTGTTCCTTAGTGAGATGGATTTGCTGGAGTCTGCGGGACACAAATGAATTGAAAACCATCCTTGCAAATAGGAGGGAATATTGCAGTATGATATGTGAGGTAAAAAGTTATGTAGTCCTGAGACTCAAAAAGCCCCGATGTGGGGAAGGTGTCGCTGAAGCGCAATGATTTACCTTGGAATGGAATTGCCAGGCTGAGTACACAAGCAGGCTTGCTGCCTTGAGGCTGCTTGCTGGCAGCTGGGAAAACCCGTTCTTTCCAGGCAGTGTCCTGCCAGTCATGGGCTGCAGGAGGGAAGGGACCTGAAATGCACTTCATGTGTAGTGATTCAAGTTCTAGTTGTACACTACTGTCTCTTAACCGTTGTAATACTAGTGCAGGCAACGACCCTGTGACAAAGGGTGCTGTGTGGTAAATACTGGGTAGGTCTTTTTTTTACAGCAGGCAAGCATTTGAGTTCTTTGGTATTTGGGAGTTTATCTGGGGACACCTTATCTTATAGAGCTTTTAAGTCATAATGCAGAAAATGGAAGCGATGCATGTTTAAACAGTGTCTTAAAAACGTGCCTCTTAAGAGACTTTCCACTTAAATTAAAAAAAAAACCTAACCAAACAAAGACAAAACTATGAACTACAATTTTACACAAATGGAATAAAAACACCTTAGGTATGTGTTGTTTTGACTTTTCCAGGAAGAAGTACAAAGGTTGTGTGTTTGTTTACATCAGTTTGGCTTTCGAGTCTATTGAAAAGTTACTCTACAAGTCACACTTTTGAGTAGGTAGTTTAAAGATAAGTAAGTTGAATGCTGTAGTCACTACAATAACTTGTAATTCAGTACTTGAAGAAAAAATTGATCCACATTTTACTAGACCAACAGTGAAAAAAAGGGAATAACTTATTTTCTGTTTCAAAATATTGTATATATTAACTCATTTTAGTTACCAGAGCTGATTCAAAAGCTGCAGAACAAGTCCATGAAGAAAATGAGGATTTGGAGGTCCGCCGAAGGTGCAGACTTGGGCAAAGTCGTTACACCACAACAAATCAATCTGTTTTGTTTGACAAACTTGTAAGCAAGTAAGTGTGTTTTTTTATCACCATGCAATGCTCCTAAAATAACCCGTATTAGCAAAGCGTTGTCTATGGCATAATATTGTCTAGGGACTTTCTCCTTCTTTTGACAACGGAAACAGGTATGGGTATTCCTGGCAGCAGGAGCTAAACGTCCTTTAGCGGTGACGCTGAAAATTCCCTACATATGTGATCATAGAATGGTTAGGGTTGGA
>NW_010273795.1:0-5204 GCF_000690775.1 Eurypyga helias
GGACACTACTAGATGACTATCTGCCACCAAGAATAGCAAGAACATCTTTGACTACCCAACCAGGAGTCAACTAGAGGCCTATTGACTCACTTATCTGCAAGCACTCTGACAACCCAGAATTTAAAATTGCAGCCAGAGGTGGCTTGCTACCTTGTGCAAAGATGCCTAGCAGTGCTGCCTGTTGGCCTTATAATTGCCTTGGAGAATGGTCTTGGAGAAGTTTATTTGCTTCCCAGATGTACACAGGGGCAGAAGCATTTAGCGAGAGATCTCTATATTGACAGATGGATTTACAGGACACGCAATGCCCAGCCCAAACACAACCTTCCTCCTTCGCCTCACACTCCTACATGCACACATATGCACACACCTACCAGGGATTCTGCACTTGGCCATGGAGCAACACAGACAGCCCACCCTGCTGTAAGCATACAGAAAGCCTACTCCAGGCCAACCATGCCTTCACAGGCAAGACAGGGAGATAAACCTCTGTCAACACTCAGCCACTCCAAAGAGTCACAGATTGTCACTCCACAAACACTTTCACTACCACTCCTGATTTAGGGACTAACGAATCATAGCCAGTTCCCGTACTCTGCTAGCTAGCCTTCTCAAAGGGGAGGGACAGCATGGGAACAAAAGGCAACTGCTGGACAGGCTGCACTTGTAACACTTGCTTTTACAGCCTGTATAAGCACAGCTCCATTCAGCCACTCTCCTTTCAAGCCTCACATTATTCAAGTCCCAGATGTTAGAGAGGGATGCATTGGCATGGCAACCTTACAAAGCTGAACACCTCTTCTGAAGGCATTGTAAAGAAAGGGAGGAAATAGGTGTTTCAAAGTGATTTTGTAATTTTCTGCAATAAGTTCTGAGAGACAGCTCCAGATATCTAACCAAAAAGGTGACTGGGTACCATGATCAGTATCTCAGCAATATTATTTTCTTATTTTTTGCACATTGCAGCAGAAATCACAAAAAGACAAGAATGTTTTGGTAAAGGGTAGGCTGAGGCCACTGAGATCCAAACTGTAAGTAAAAGGCACTATTTGTTTCCAGTGGCACACATTGCTGTGTGTATGCAGGCTCAGGTCACACATGGCGTCCTTGGTCTTCTCTGCTTAGGGAATGCTTTTCAGACATTCCACCACAGGACACCACCAGAACCAGTTACAAGTCATTACACAGTCCAGTGGAAATGGGGGCTTGATATATTCCTGCCTTGCCAAATACCTGAAAGGAATTCTCTGTCTAATGAGCAAACGTGGCTTCCCCATAATTTTTGAGAGTCTGGTGGTGGAAAAGTGTGGCCACATCATGCACTATGCCAGATATGCCAGATTTGGATGTCCCATCCCTGGCCATCTTCAAGGCCAGGCTGGATGAGGCTTTGAGCAACCTGGTCTAGTGGAAGGTGTCCCTGCCCATGGCAGGGGGGTTGGAACTAGGGGGTCTTTAAGGGCCCTTCCAACCCAGACCATTCTGTGATTCTATACAAGCATAAGAATTATACCTATTGAGGCAGCAGCTCACAGATATCTACAACCACATTGCGAATAACCATAAACACTATATGACAGAATTTTAAAGTATAAGAATATTTTACCTAAATAGCAAGTTAAAATGTTACTACTAATAAAATCAATAATAGACTAATGTGAAAGAAGGGAAAAGAGCATAGAGCAGCTAGCACTTATAAATACATATTAATTACAATCACATAAACATATAGAAGTCAACTCCTTCTTCCATGGTAAAAACAATGTTTAGCACATTCTAGTATGTTTCTAAATGTCTCTGATGCCACTGAAAGGAAAACATAAATTTCTAAGCATTGGATACCACTGATCACAGACATTCACTTGTACACAGCAGAGCAGCCTCCATGTTAATAGAATTCTATGAGATTTAAGCCTAACAGCAGATCCTCCTTTACACTACACAGTAATGACTAGTATCCTGCTGTTTCACAGTGTTACTGAGCTGATAATGAAGCATTTGCCAGCTAGAAAGTTACAAAAGCATCAACAATTAATACCTATGACAGTCACTTCCTATCTGTGTTTTTTTAGGGGAATAAAAAAAAAAAATCTGAAAAAGCAGGTAATGGGAAAATTCCTGAATGGAGAAAACCTTATCCCGAGCCACACTGCTTTCCCAACCACCATCCTGCTCATTAACATCCTAAACAGCTTCAGAAAAACACATTGCTGCAGAATGTGAGCCCTTCTTTTTTAACTTTGATCATTGACACTAATAGATTTTACCTTTTCTAGAGCAAACAACCACAGTGCAGATATCAGGCTGTTCAGCATTCCATAATGGGTTGAAATGCATTACTTTTCAGCGCTTTGCATCTGGACTAAAGATACAAACTCAGTTTTGTTACTTTAAAAAAAGTCTTCCAACATGCATCACTGAAACTCTGAAGTCTGTTTAAAATAAACCTTCTCAATTCTAAGTTAGATCTGAGAGCTAAGGTACTATCTTTCAAGCCACAAAATGAAAAATTGAAGCTGGGAATGAAGAAGTTTCACTTGGTAGACCTACTCCTAGATGTTGGCTCATGTATCAGTAAGGACAATGCAGAAACTTAGCCAGAGATTGAAATCTTAGACGTCCTTTTTAATTTTTTTTCATTCTCTGTATATCTATCTCCTTCATTTATGCATATCTGCCTAATCATCTATGTGAGTGCTTGTGACCTACATTCACATTAACTCCCCTGCTACGCCTTGTGTAATACCTCCTTGCTCCCAGCAAGGAGCTTTCATTCCTATGAGTTTTTCAGTCTGATGTTGAAAGGAAGATGTCATACCAGTTTTACAGCTTTTCTTTACACTCTCAGTTTATCCAGACTTGTCTGATACATCTGAATGGGCTACACACATGAGAGAAAGCAACACCAGTATTGTCAGACTGATTTTTGGCATGGATTGTGTCCTTGTCTCAACTGAGAAAGGGTTTAGGAAGCATGAGTACAGCTCCCATACTATCAGGTATCCCAGTAGATTGCAACTGTTAACACAGGATTAATCTAATTAAGGTACTACTCTGCCACATTAACATCCCCTCTTCCTGTCCCTTTTAAAGGACCTCCTCCCCTCTCTCAGGGGAATTATTCTTAGAAAGAGATTAATGTACCATGGGAGTGGTACACCTCTGGAAATGGACATTCTGAAAGAGCTATTTCCTAAAAAAAAAAAAAAAAAAAAGGGAGGGGGACAAACACCTTAAAGTGCATTTTGATACTAGGAAAAAAAACCAGATTACATTATTCAAGTTGAATATCATGGTTTTGCAAGTGGCATTACAACAATGTACCAGGAAAAATGTCTCACCTTACCTCAACATACTCATTTCTACAACCCAAGCTCACAGCTTGGTCCTCTAACAGACATCCTGCAACTTATTGTAACTCAGCTTGGAGTTAGGCCAGTCTATGTTCTCTTCCAAATAAATCCACTCCAGTTCTAGTACAGAAAGAGCTCTTTAAAAAACTTTAAATTGGCCATAACTTGTGCAAAATTATGACTGTTTTGAGCTGCATGGACAAACTCTTCACTGAACACTGTGCACGCAGGCTTGTCCCTGGACAACATTCCCTCCAATATCATCGGCTCATTATGGCTGGTTTTGCAACCTAGAATTTCCCTTAGGATTGTATATGTTTTTCTTTATATCATGAGATTTGCCTTGCCTATATTCTCTTATAAACCACATAGTTGATGACCAAAGGATTCTAAGCACTCAGTGAAATGTTTGTGCCACTAACTGGAGTTCTTCATATGTTGTCAGATAATTCTCTATTTTCCTACTCTTCTCCCTCAGAATTAAAGGAATTTCCAGGTTCTGTGAAACTAGAAGAAACTGAGGAATACAGGTAGTCCACACACAGAGGATGAAAGATGGTATTTACCCTTACAGCTACTTCTAGGGCTGAGTCTTCTCCACTACACAGAGAAGTATGTAGGCTCACAATATGAAAGTATGTAAAAACATTCCATTAAGTAAAATTTAGGACACTTTTTCATCATGTTCTATAATAACATTCTCATATGCGGTCTTAGGGGGGACCCCATATTTCACATCTGATCAGATTTCAAAACTGGGGATTCTCTCTTGTATAACAGACAGCAAGTCCTCATGTAAGCATGAACATAAGCCTCAGGAAGCATCAAGAATATTCATCATTACTAAGTGATAAGAAATCTTTTGGATCCAGCACTATACAGCAATTTCTTGTTCCTACTCTTACACACTTGCATTGTGACAGATTCCCCAACAGGTGGTCGAAAGCCTCAGGGCAACTTAGAAAGTTACAGATGTCTGACTGCTTTTGTACAGATACATAAGAAAAGATCTTGCACTTGAAAAGCATTTTTTTTACCAGTTAGTGTTATCAGGCTACTGGCCAAGATTACTAAATCCATTAACACTGCTATCTGCAAGTGAATCCATCCCTTGTATGATTATCTTCACTCAACTCCAAGCCAGAGTCAGTCTGAGCACACATATCTGCATTAGAACAAATGGAGGTCTTCAAAAAGTTCTGTTCCCTGGTTACTGCACACCTAGTACTTGTCAACAATTCATCTGACACATGTCACCAGAAACAGGAGAAGGAGCAACACCTGATGGTAGGACCAGACACAGCTGTCATGTATGGGAGGCTGATCACCTTCTATTGCTCATGATGCTTCCTCTCTTATTCTGTCCATGATAGAAAATTGAACCCTGCAGACAAGACAAAAACGTCCCTTTGGGAGCAGCTATCATTACTTGATTATGCTAGGTCTCCAGGGTTATTAATACTTGCTGCCTGTGCTTGCCATTAGCTCCCATCAAGTTTTAATAATATTTTCTGAAACAAGAACTTGGTGGATGAAAAGCTGAACATGAGCCTGCAGCGTGGCCAACTGTATCCTGCGCTGCATTAGGAGAAGCGTGACCAGCAGGTTGAGGGAGGGGATTCTTGTGACACCCCACCTGGAGTACTACATCCAGCTCTGGGGCCCCCAGCATAACAAGGATATAGACCGGTTGGAGCGAGTTCAGAGAAGGCCATGAAGATGATCAGAGGGCTGGAGCACCTCTGCTATGGGTACAGGCTGACAGAGCTGGGCTTGTTCAGCCTGGAGAAGAGAAGGCTCCAGGGAGATCTTATTGCAGCCTTCCAGTACCTGAAGGGGCTACAAGGAAGC
>NW_010273795.1:5385-7805 GCF_000690775.1 Eurypyga helias
GAGGCTTGGAGCAGCCTGGTCTAGTGGAAGGTGTCCCTGCCCATGGCAGGGAGGTTGGAACTAGATGATCTTTAAAGTCCCTTCCAACCCAAACAATTCCATAATTCTATGATTCTGTGATTCTATGATTCTATGAACTGGAAACATTTCTCACACCTAAATTAACATCTGATTATTTTCAATCTGGTGAGAGTGGAATGAATACAGAAAGCTTTTTTATACTTTCAATTTTAGAACAAATAAATGTAGTTTTATAAATACCAACTCAGATAGCTATGTTTCAAGTTTTTGATACCTCCTAAAATTGCACATGTATGTATTTTGCAAGCATTCTGCAAGGGTAATGTCAAGCTGCTTACCTTAAGTGCCTTTCCGCTTAATCCTAAATGTCAGTTTAACCAGAGTTTGGCAGTAAATTAACTTCTTAACGTGGAGTTAGGGAAGCTACTATGCAGTGGATTCAGGAACAGTATATTAGCTACTCCAAACAAGCCCGGTGCAGCACTCCCACAATTAAAAGTTCTTTTGTGCCAAACACCTGACATATATCATCAGTAAAATTCTGGCAGGGATTCAAGCTGTTTTTATAAACTCTCTGTCGATTTCATCTGACGGTATGTCAATAAAAGGTGAGATAAAGCACCATTTGGAGATGTCTATTTCTTGCTCTCGAACACATGAAGAGACTAAGGTTACTCACTAGGCTCAAGCAACAAACTTTTACACTTCCAGAGCTCAAATAAATGTATGCAATCCACAAAAGTGTAGCTTCTCTATAGTATATTTGTTGTCTAGCTTATGAACCTGAAATATCCATGTGAAGATAGAACCCCAGGAGGCTGAGAAACAGTTGTTTTGTTCCCATTAAGAGCACAAGAAATAAGATTAGTCATTCCATTTGCTTGGGCTGTATTAGATTCTCCAAAATTCTTTCTTGATTAACAACAAAAAAAAAATCTAAAAATACTGTATGCTATTTTACCGTTTCTTTGAAAAGTTCTTAATTTAATATCAGAATACACCAGTACCTCAAAAGCCACCAGGATTGCAATCAAAGCAAGTTGGTCAAAACAGTTTTTTGAATAATCCAGTTATTTAACAGTCCTTTATGTCATTAGTTTCAAGTACCTTTTCCAATTATGTACTGCATGACCTTACACTAACATGAAATGTCTATAATATTTAAGGAATGTTGGTGGGTTGATGAAAGACTAGAAAAAGAAAAGTATTGATTTTTAAAGTGTTTGCACTACACAGCATAAATTCTTCTTAAGTACAGTCAGTAAACATGACTACTTACGACAAGTAGGGTGTAACAAGTTCCTCAGATCACTGAAAGCACATTTTAAACTCACATTTCAGCACTGAAATTATGTCAGAAAATGTGGATTTTTTTTTCGGGGTGGTGGTGGTGGTGGTGATTTTTTTTTTGGTTTGGTTTGGTTTGGTTTTGGTTTTGTTGTTGGTTTTTTTTTTTCCCCTCACACAAATTACCTTTTGCAAAAACAGATGCATATCAAATTGGAGGAACACAGTTGACTATCAATCAGTGACTGACAAGAATTGTTGCAACTTTTCAATTGGAAGATATAAGAGTTGCAATTAATTTCACAGAGAAAGATATTTCAGCACAGCTTTATGATTTGCTGTCTTTTTCTTTTCCATCAACATCTCCCTTGTTCAATTGCTGTATCTGGATATTTTCTGTGGCTCCTTCTTTTCCCTCCAGCCTTTGAAAAAGATTGGCTATCAATGTAGTGCATCCTCTGTCTGATCTGCTATCTCTGAAGATTGTTGTCCAGCTGCTGTCAGATACTACATATCTGACCTAAATTCATCTTCCATGCAGTATCTGTTAAGAGATTTGGTAAGGAAAGGGTTGAGGAACACTGCAGATCAAAATAAGTATGTGACATGTGGATTTGCTGAGGTCTGGTAAGAGGCTTGCTGCCCTTCCAATGGTGCTGTCTAGGGAGAGACATGACAGAAAATTGTTGACCCACCAGAAAGGTCTGAGTTTTCTTTAATGCTTGCTGAACAGAAGAGCAGCAGGTCCCTGATAAATACATATTACAATGCAGGTATTTTTAACTGTGTTATATACAACTCCGTCTTCAGCTGCAACCTCAATCCATACAATACTACTTAAGGCTGAGGGTCCCCCTATATACCTTATATTCTCATTCCAAATGCATCTGTTGCCAGCCAAAAGTCAGTTTTTTAAGGAATGAATCCTTCACTTGGCCCATTGTTATAATAGTGCCTAAGAAGTACTTCATGCCTTCAGTTGGTCTGAAAAAACACATTGCCATATTCTTCTGGATGGAAAGTTGAAGAGAATGATTGAAGCTACCATTTTAATCCCTGGAAGTCAGCTGCACATGTTAGGATTCAGCAAGGACTGTCCTGGGTATCAGCAG
>NW_010273795.1:7828-35550 GCF_000690775.1 Eurypyga helias
AGCTAGAGAGGCAACAAGAAAAAATGTACAAGTACGGAAGAGTGATGTAAAAAAATCTCTGGTCGCTAATGAACAATTTGTCTAATTGATGATCAGAGGGCTGGAGCCCCTCTCCTATGATGAAAGGCTGCTAGAGCTGGGCTTGTTCAGCCTGGAGAAGAGGAGGCTCCGAGGAGACCTCATTGCAGCTTTCCAGTATCTGAAGGGGGCCTACAAGGGTACTGGGAGAGGACTTTTTACAAGAGCCTGTCGTGACAGGACAAGGGGTGATGGGTATAAATTGAAAGTGGGGAGGTTTAGATTAGATGTCAGGAAGAAATTCTTCACAGAGAGGGTGGTGAGGCACTGGAACAGGTTGCCCAGAGATGTTGTGGATGCCCCATCCCTGGATGTCTTCAAGGCCAGGCTGGATGTGGCTCTGAGCAACCTGGTCTAGTGGAAGGTGTCCCTGCCCATGGCAGGGCGGTTGGAACTAGATGATCTTTAAGGTCCCTTCCAACCCTAACCATTCTGTGATTCTATGATTCTATAATTGTACCTCTACATTAACTTCTGCTACGGACTATTTCTCATGTATTTTTAGATTAAGTATGGTCAAGAAACTGAGAGCTTGTACTCATTATCTTTTTCATGTATAGAAAGTCTAGCTCCTGACACCCTGACCTTGACCAGTATCAGCTGCATAGACAGATGGCCAAAACTGTTCCCTGGCTGACATCAGCAGCATCCCACTACCACTGATGGAGACAAGGGGCAGCATGAATCTTACTCCCATTCAAAAGAGATTTGCACAACTGGCTGCTGTGGCCAGATGACCCCAACACTAAGTGTCTGTGGCAGTCCACCACAGCCATGGCATCGCTTATGCTCCTGTGTTTGCTTGGGGATTGGTGAGTTGCTGTATGGGTGCATTGTTGCTCATCTTTCCACTGTCTCAATAACGCCTTGTTTTATAACATGTTGTCAGACTCCGTCACTACTCTGACTGCAAATGTATAGGAAGCCTAGCTGCTGACAAGATGTGTGAATTCACACAATTCGTTACATAGGTAAAAGAGATGGTCATAAGTACATCTTCCAGAAAAAGAAAATATTCATAAAACATCTCAATTCACCAGCAATATTGACATCTGTCATAGTTTAACTCTAGCCAGCAAAATACCACAAATCCACTCTCACACCTCCCCCCCCTCTCCTCCAGTGGAGGGGAAGACTCGGAGGAAAAAGACAAGGAAGCTTGCAAAATCGAGGTAAGAACTATTTACTAACTGAATATAAATGAATCATATATAAAAATGAATATAAAACAAACTTCTCAGAGTGTCTGTACTTGAAAGTTACCATCAACGTATTTTGCAGTTCAGCAGCTGTACTACAGACTGCTTAGTTGTATGTTCTTACTCCTGTAAAGGACGGATGTAGTATCACATTTCTACGTTGAAGTACCACATGTGTCACATTAAGAGAGCAGCACAGGAATAGTGCATATCTAGCTTTTTCTGCTGGGGCAAATTATGCACAAGATGTCCATGAAAGAAATGAGAAAACATTCATGTATGTTTTTATAAAACTGCAGCAAGAAGGAAAAGCTGTGCTCTCTTTCTGTAGGGATTAAAAACAGCTAGGGAAAACTAAGAACAGTCTGTGATGCTTCAGAAACAACTTCTCATGTCACCTCTTATCTATTCATCCATGTAGTTCCATTGGACCTAATATCATTATACAGTAGTGCCCTCATGGACAAATCATGTAGCAAAAGTACATTTCAGCACCCTTCAGAATTATACACATGCTTTTGACAGCTAGGTCTCCCTTTTCCAGCAGTATGCTCAGCCTTCCTCTATCTTCTCATCAGTTGAAGTAGGCAACACAAAAATAGTTGGGCACCTTTCTCAAGCTGCAACTCAGGATAAAAACATCAAGCCTAAATTTCAAGTATTTTCTCTGCCTTAATAGTCAAGTAAGGTGTTCTGTGAGCTCTCTTTGTAGCCACCAGCTGAAGGTTTCGAAAAGATAGGCATCCTCCTGATCCTTCTTCACCTTGTCTCCTTGTTCCACCCTTCTCAGAAACAAGGAAAAGTTCCTGTGGTTGGTAATAATAAAAACACAGACATCCTTTCTGCCTGCCAGGACAATGTGTAAGGACACAATAACAGTCAGAAGTCTTCTAAACAAAAGGGATTTGTTTCTTCCCACAAAGATATATGCAAGAATATTAGAGAAGGAAGTCAATGCTTTCCTAAAACTGTAACCATAAATCTCAGGGGCTAGAAGAATGGAGCATGATTCTGCAGCTGAAACAAGGTGTTAAGTGTCATCTGAAGTACTCAAAGCAGTTTAGTGAGCAACACAGACTCTTTTAGGTGTGACTCCTACACATGCTCACAGCTGGAGTTATGTCCATTGCAATAAGAGGCAATGTTGGTACATGTAAGGGAAGTTGCTCTTCCTGGTGGATCCAAGCAGGAAGCTGCACACTGGAGCCCAGGCACAGTGCCCCTTCTGTAGGGGGGACACAAAGATATCGCAGTTCAGGGGAAAAGGCACCAGTCTTGTATTGTCCCAGCAATGACTGCATAGAAATACAGTATTGGAAACATCTACAGATCATGCCCTTCCTTCACATGTAATAAAAAACATAAAAAGGTGAGCAAGATTACTGAAATTCAGTCAGTTTCCTAAGCTTTGCATGGAGACAGCTTAGCAGACTTGCTGTTATATAGCTTAACTTCCAAGACACTAATTTTTAGGCTTTTACATCAATTATACTTCTCAATTATCTCTAAGGTCCCTTGCAACCCAAACCGGTCTGTGATTATTACTGAGCAGATATTTTCATCTGACCACCAGCAATGTTAAGTAAGACACATGCCAAGTAGGCAAGAGTTTCCAGTGGAACTCCCTGGAGACTTTGCAGACAATTGGTTTAAACCTTTTTCAGCTGTCATACTAGCCAGCAGAAATACAGAAATTGCCTGTGCAGTGGACTGATGCTGATTA
Source organism: Eurypyga helias (assembly GCF_000690775.1). Lineage (NCBI taxonomy): Eukaryota > Metazoa > Chordata > Aves > Eurypygiformes > Eurypygidae > Eurypyga > Eurypyga helias. Next base: position 10,829 of record NW_010273795.1, read on the forward strand.
CCCACATACTGGCTGGCTATCGACTAGAAACACTTGAGACACTGGCCATAAAAAGGAGACGACTATATCTGCCTAGCACCAGGTGATCAAATTAATCTGCAGGATCTGGATAACAAATGTACCCATTGTTCTGAAACAAACCAGGGCAGAGCCTGAGGGGTGACATAAACTGCAATAGGTGGCAATCAGTAAGTAGCCTCAGTGACAATGAAGTTCAAGAGCGGGTCTGGGGCTATGTCCTGGTTTAGGCACAGCCAGCAACTGAACACCACACTGCCGCTTGCTTGCTCCTTCCTCCTCAGGGGGAGAACTCACCCTCTGCCCCTGCTTCAGTGTGGGGTCCCGCCCACGGAGACAGTCCTCCATGAACTTCTCCAATGTGAGTCCTTCCCACAGCCTGCAGTTCTTCATGAACTGCTCCAGTGCAGGTCCCTTCCGTGCACGTGCAGTCCTCCATGAACAGTCTGCTCCAGCTCAGGCTTACCATCAAGCCATGGGCTCTTTGGGCACAGCTACCTGCTCCAGTGTGGGGTCCTCCCCGGGCTGCAGAGGTGTCTCTGCTCCCCTGTGACCCTCCATGGCTGCAAGGGCACAGCCTGCCCTCTCACCACTGGCTGCAGGGGAACTTCTGCTCCAGCCCACCTCCTCCCTGCCTTTCTGCATTGACCTTAGTGTCAGCATAGTTGTTTCTCCTCCCCACTCCTCTCTCCACTGAAGGTTCTCTTTGTTTTCCCCTCTAAACATGTTATCCCAGAGGCACTACCACCATCACTGACTGGCTTGGTCATGGCCAGAGGGGGAGCTGACTTGGAGCCAGAGAAACTTCTAGCAGCTTCTCACAGGAACCATCCCTGTAGCCCCTTCCCCACTAAAAAAAACCCCACCACACAAACCACACAGGCTACAAAATTAGCAAAGTCATTAGAAAAAAATAAATAATTAGGGCAATAGCCACTTGAAAGGGAGACTCCATTGGTACTTAACTGGTGTGAACTGGACTGGTGGGGCTGAAGCTCTGATTTCTGTGTACATATGTAAGTTTGGGGGAGAGGGGTAGGTATGCTCATAGAGCAGGAATTGCTACCCACTTGCTATACCTGTCCTACCAAGTAAATAAATGTCACTGAGTGGTATAGTTCTCTTCCAGCAGCCACCCCATCCTATATCCCCTGACACTGGCAGTCAACATCAAATTTAAAAGCAATGTCTTTTAATTAATTCTGTGACTCTTTTTACCAATATGTCCAAATGAGATAAAAAAGGTAGTTGGAGCAGCTCTACTAGAAAAGAATCTCATATTTATTCTTTAGTAGGCTGTAGTTTACCTCAGCCATTCATGCACTAATGCTGCGAGTTTATCTTGTTTAGAACATGAGCACCGTACTGGGAGGTGCCTGTTCTCAAGGTGAAAATCGCCCTCCGTTGCCCTCCATCGCCCTCCCTGCTAGGGAAATAAGGAGCTAACAGAAAGAGAAGTTTTTACATAATGAATTGCTGTTGCAGGGAGGCATTTCCAGCATTTACATTCCAGCATTTATCTTTGGCAAACAAAGCAACTGGAATATGCAGGTCAAGGGAGCTTTCTCTTCTAAGAAGACATAAATGTACACATCACTGATATGAAGACCCAAGCACAGGTGAGAATACTCAGTGCTGTCACACATACTGCTACCCATCTTATCTGAAATAAAGGGGTTGAGAAAATCCCCTTTACCAGACATTTAGTCATTCAAGCAGCTGTGATTAGTTCCAGTAAGAATTATGTTTTCCTCTTGTTTCATTAAAGCAACTTCTCTTTTTTCCTGCTGCTAAATTCTGGAGAGCTAGAAGAAAAAAAGGCAGAGGCAGACAGGAACACTTTATCTCAGTAGCTGCATGTAAGCTCTCCTCCTGTGAACAGCTTCTAACTTCCTCAGTACAGAGCACTGGCAGGCCTTCACCTCACCCCCCATCGTCCAAGCTTGCTGAGCTTCCCCAAAACCAGCCAGTCACCACACTCAAAGAAATCCCCTCACCTCCCTGCTCTCTTCCCTTACAGATTTTACAATACTGCTTGTCTGAATTGGAAGCAGCTTCCGTCAGCATCACACAGCACTAAGATTTCTTATGTTTGCAAGGACAAGTTTCAGTCACATTCCCGGCAATGTTTTTTTGAGGTTTGTTTGCCAATATGGGTTTTCAAGAAAGCTCCCCTTACCTATGTTTCCTTTTCCAATTATGCCTTTCTTTTTTGGCTGACAATCACCTATAGCACTGCATGGCTTTTCAACCCCCTCCGGACCCACGTGGTCCAGCACTGTACTTAGTGTCAGTCACCGTGCTCTGTTTGTCCAGTTTCTCTACCCTCCTCGTTTCTTCTGTTGGTGACTGTATACCACACCGCTGTCCTCTTTGCTGATCTATCCCACATTCAGCATTCCTCTTCCTTCTCCCCTTTTTACCCTTTGAAATGCAAAGTCTTTGTGTATCGATGTCACTTCTGCTTTAAAAGGAGACCCGACTCTCCCTGCTACCCATCACATTTTTACACACAGCGACGTCTGCAAGTGCTTCTTCCTCCTTACTGCCCATCCACCACTCCTCTGGAGCTCCTGTTCGGCTCTTGCATGCATTGCCTCCTGCATCCACGCCATGTACCCTCGCTTTTGGACAAGTTCCCCACACTCACCCACAGCTGCTGATGGAGATACAGGTTCTCTAGTTTTATGTATGTCCTTGCAATCCACCAAGCCACTCACTGACGAAAAGGCCTGACCTGAGTTCACATGCACACACCTGAGGTGTGGGTCTCTGTGTTGCTCACTGTGCTGTCACTCTAGTAGCTGGATGCTCATGGCATCTGAACAAGCTGCTGTTCTGTCACACTCACTCCAATGTCTCTCCCCACAATCACAAATTTATTATCAAGAAGGTGCTGTGCAGATTACCACACACACTATTATGTGTAAAAGACCAGAGCTAGAAATCCTTTCCTCTCACTGTACTATGGAGTTGTATATTATTACCAGTAAATGTTATGCAGCTTCAAGTGTCATGTAGTTTTCTTATGAGATTACTTCGATAAATTATCCTTCAGAAGAGACTACAGCAATTTCAAAGGAGGCATCTGTATTTCTTAAAACAGAAAATCTATCATTTTACACATACTCACCATAATACCATTCCTTACCTGATTCTGACTCTTCAAAGGCCAGAAGAGAACACAGAAAGCAATTGAACTGGAAAATAAACATCATGGTAGTAGTGTATTAGAAAACCAGCATGGATTACAAGACAAGCAATTTTTTTCCTAAAACGACACTTCACTAATAACAATTTAATAGACTTTTTTAAATCACAGACATCCCTATTACTAATAAGTCTACAAATAGCATGTCAGATTCTGAGATCCTCCTGTGCCTTACATGTGCTGCAAGCAGCTGCTGTAGACTGGAAGTACAGCTCGTGCAGAAACTGTAGTCCAGCCACCATAAATCTTTCTCTTGCATCTTCACTTTGCTAATGAAGGGCATAGCAGCCTCCAGTTATTCACCAATTGTCTGAAATATCGGCACACAGAAATCCCACAGGCATCTCTGCCTGTGGCAAGTCTACTGAAGGAATGCTCCATCACACTGTGGCGTAAGAAAAGTGCATGGCTAGACTGGCAATGTGATCCTTTACAGTCTGGGTAAGGTTGTATTACCCAGTGAGAAAGGGGATTCACCCCATCAACCACATATAGATAAACACTATGACTCCATCAATTATTTTTGTCCCCATTTGGAAAAAGGTACCAATAATGCAGTATTCTTCAGATCTAGAACATAGGGAAGCCTATATAAACTAATATTTTTCAAAGAGGTCTGGCCCAGCATGTCATGACAGTATATACAGCCTCTCTGTCTCCTACATTTATCAAAGAAAGTGGTTAGAGATGTCACAATGCTTGTGTCGAGTTTCCGTGGAGAAGTGTTGGACAACAGGGGCTGCCAGAGTGGTCTCTGTGAGGAGACGCTGGGGCTATATATGCTGGATACAGCTGGTTTCAGAAGGCTCCAACTGGCCCACTACAGGGCACAGCTAGTCCAGCAGCCATCATGGTGGCACCTCTGAGAGAACATACTTAAGAAAGGGCAAAAACCACAGTGCAGCAGAGCTTAAGGAAAAATAGTGTGAGAAATAGCCCTGCAGACAGCAAGGTGAGAGAAGAAGCTGGGGAAGGAGGTGTGTTACATGCTGGAGCAGAGATTCTCAAGGACAAGACCGTGGGGAAGCAGGGTGTCATCCTGCAGCATATGGAGGAGCAGGTCAGAGCAGATATCCACGCTGCAGTCCATGGCAGACATCATGCCAGAGCAGACGGATATGCTCTGAATGAACTGCAGACTGTGGAGAGCCCATGCAGAAGCAGGTTTATCCTGAAAGACTTGCAGCCCATGGAAGGGCACACACTGGAGCAGGAAAGAAGTGGAGGAAGGAGCATCAGAGATGAAGGGTGATGAACTAACTGCAACCCCTATTCCCTATCCCTCTGTGCCACTTGGTGTGTGGGAAGGAGGGCATAAAGGAGTCAGGAATGAAGGTGTGAAGTTAAGCCTGTGAAGAAAGGGATGGGGGAAGGTGTGTTAGTTTTTGTCTTTGTTTCTTACCATCCAACTCTATTTTTAATTGACAATAAATTAAATTAATTTTCCTGAAGTTTAGTCTGTTTTGTCCATGATGGTAATTTGTAAGCGATGTTTCTGTCTTTATCATAACCCATGAGGTTTTCTATCTTATTTTCTCCTCTGTCCTGCTGAGGAGGGGGAATAAGAGTGGCTGGGAGGGGGACTGGCAGTCAGCCACACTCAACTCACCATAATTCTTGACCACGGAAAAGTAAATGACGGTGCAAAACGAAATTGTGCAAAAGTGCGGAGATTTTCACATTGACAAAGGAAAAATCTTTTAACAGGACAACATGTGGGTCATCTGCTTGACTCCACAGTCCTCATTATCCAGCTTCTTTCTGCTTCCAGTCATTCTTCTCTTTTGTACTCAGCAGCTCTGGAGGACTGCACATACAAGAAAATCCCCTCTGAATAGTTAGTTCTACTCCACTGATGATTCAGGCTTTTATTTGTTTGCTTGTTTCCAGGCCCTTTGTCCAAGTCCTTTAAGAATGCTTTCTCTTTGCTTCCTTCTCTTCACCTGCTGCTCCATGACACACTGTGGTGTTTGCCACCTCCTCCTTCATCTTGCTCCAAATGTGTTAATGCCTCTCTTTCTTTTTTTTTTTTGAACACCTTTAGCAATGGTACGTTCCTGTCCCATTCCAGAATGTGTAAAGACCCTCTCTAATGGCTAACATTAATCCATGTCCCCTCTGCCAGACTGAACAGCTCACTACACTGCATTTCATTTGATAAGCTGTTAACTTAAAACTGCAACAGCATACCAGGACACCACTAAAATTATCATAGTAAAAAAAAAGAATCCAATTGCTTGATAATGCTTTGTGTCTTCATCTCACCCACAATGATGCAACCGCTGAAATCGGTGTGACAATAACAGAAAGAATAAATTTAGCTAGAGAAGCTATATAAACTTAGCTAAAATAAGGATTGCTGGGTCTTTACATTGTGCAAATCTCTTCTGTATTTTTTTTAACATAGTTTTCTAGTTTTAAATTTACATCACTGAGCTTGCTTTACAGGCAAACTAGCAGAAATAGATAGCTGGGTGAATGCTTTCTCCTCACCAAGTCAGAACTACTATCTCTTCTCATTTCAAGGAAATAAGAGAATGTGTGGGTTTGTTCAGGCTGAAATAATAATTACAATCTGTCATTGTCTCATTGTATGTTTGGATGGTACTGTTAGCCTTTGTGTAACACTGGGTAACACTACAAAAATATACATAATTTGCAACTTTTCCTGAACTGACAATGATACTGACCTCATCTTGACAGCAGAAAATTATCAGAACAACTTTTCTGAGCTATTTCTTCTGCATTAATATTGTAACTTTTAATATAAATTATTTTTCAGTTCACATAATAGCCTTTTAAAATGTAATTCTTAAGTGTAACATTAAACAGTTTTTGTTGTTGATTTTATGAGTGGCAACATTTGACTTCAGTAAAGGTGTTGCTTAACCCTCGGCAGAGAGTCATTTCCCAGTTAATGTGTTCTCTGTTATAAGTCCCTGCTTCACTCTACATCCATATCATTAACAAGTTATGAATAAAAGTTTGCTCAAAATTTTGAAACATTTAAGGGCTTGTAAAGGTTTATATCACTGAAGAAATGGAAGTCAAAAGCTGCCAAAACATCTTGGAAAGGGTAAGTTGAGAGGTCTGGTGAGAAGGTTCAGATATCAGAAAATGCACCTCTCAGAGCTATTAACAATACCACATTCTTTGATTGCAGAATCATAGAAACAGACTTCTGTGCCAAATTTCTATCAATATTTTCCTTAAATGTTTAAGGTGTTAAGACACTTGGAAAGGGTAAGTTGAGAGGTCTGGTGAGAAGGTTCAGATATCAGAAAATGCACCTCTCAGAGCTATTAACAATACCACATTCTTTGATTGCAGAATCATAGAAAGGTTTGGGTCAGAAGGGGCATAGAATCTTAGAATCATTTAGGTTGATAAAGACCTTTAAGATCAAGTCCAACCATCAACTTAACACTGCCAAGTCCATCACTAAACCATGATCCTAAGCACCTCGTCCACATGTCTCTCAAATACCTCCAGGAATGTTGATTAAACCACTCCCCTGGGCAGCCTGTTCCAATGCCTGACAACCCCTTCGGTGAATAAATATTGCCTAATACCTAATATAATCCTCTCTCTGGTGTAACTTGAGACCATTTTCTCTTGTCCTATCACTTGTCACTTGGGAGAAAAGACCAACCCCCATCTCTAAGCAACCTCCTTTCAGGTAGCTGTGGAAAGCAATAAGGTCTCCCCTGAACCTCCTCTTCTACAGGCTAAACACCCCAGTTCTCTCAGCTGCTCCTCACAGGACTTGTGCTTCAGACTCTCCACCAGCTCTGTTGCCCTTCTCTGGACACGCTCCAGCACCTCAATGGCTTTCTTGTAGTGAAAGGCCCAAAACTGAACACAGGATTTGAGGTGCAGCCTCACCAGTGCCTAGTACTGGGGGACAATCACTGCCCTAGTCCTGCTGGTCACACTGTTCCTGATACAGGCCAGGATGCCGTTGGCCATCTTGGCTACCTGGGCACACTGCTGGCTCATATTCAGATTGCTGTTGAGCAACAACCCCAGATCGTTTTCCACTGGGCAGCTTTGCAGCCACTCTGCCCCAAGCCTGCAGTGTTGCATGGAGTTGCAGGACCCAGCACTTGGCCTTGTTGAACCTCATACTGTTGGCCTCAGCCCATAGATACATCCTGTCTAGATCCCTGTGCAGAGCCTTCCTACCCTCAGGCAGATCAACACTCCCACCCAACTTGGTGTCATCTGCAAACTTACTAAGGGGGTAATCAATTCCCTCGCCTCGTCCAGATCATTGATAAAATATTAAATAGAACTGGCCCCAAGACTGAGCCCTGGGGAACACAACTTGTGAGCAGCAGCCAACTGGATTTAACTCCATTCACCACCACTCTTTGGGCTCAGCCATCCAGCAAGTTTTTTATCCAGCAAAGAGTGTGCCCATCCAAGCCATGAGCAGCCAGTTTCTCCAGGAGAATGCTGTTGGAAACAGTGTCAAAGGCTTTACTGAAGTTCAGGTAGACACCATCCACAGTCTTTCCCTCATCCACTAAGCGGGCTTCCTTGTCACAGGAGATCAGGTTCATCAAGCAGGACCTGCCTTTCATAAACCTATGCCGACTGGGCCTGATAACCTGGTTGTCCTGTACATGCTGTGTGATAGCACTCAAGACGTGCTGCTCCATAACACAAAGGTCAGACTGACAGGTCTGTCATTCCTCATATCCTCTTTCCGGCCCTTCTTGTAGATGGGCATCATATTTGCTTACTTCCAGTCAACTGGGAACTCCCCGGTTAGCCAGGACTGCTCATAAAAGATGGAAAGTGGCTTGGTGAGCGCTTCCACCAGCTCCCTCAGTACCCTTGGGTAGATCCCATCCAGCCCCATAGATTTGTGTCTGAGGAATGTAGCAGGTCACTAACCATTTCCCTTTGGGTTATGGTGGCTTCATTCTGCTCCCTGTCCCTGTCTTCCAGCTCAGGGGGTTGGTTACCCATAGAACAACTGGTCCTACTATTAAAGACTGAGGCAAACAAGACATTAAGTACCTCAGCCTATTCCTCATCCTTTGTCACTGCTTCCCTCTGCATCCTATAAAGATGAGGATTCTCCTTAGCCCTCCTTTTGTTGGTAAAGCATTTATAAAAACATTTTTATTGTCTTTTACAGCAATAAATAGGTTAAATTCTAGTTGGGCTTTGGCCCTTCTAACTTTCCCCCTGCATAACCTCACAGCAGCTCCCTTGTAGACCTCCTAAGTTGCCTTCCCCTTCTTCCAAAGTTTAGAAATTCTCCTTTTTTTCCCTGAGTTCCAGCCAAAGCTCTCTGTTCAGCCAGGTTGGTCTTCTTCCCCACTGGCTCATCTTTTGGCACATGGGGACAGCCTGCTCCTGCACCTTTAAGATTTCCTTCTTGAAGAATGCACAGCCTTTTTGAACTCCTTTGCCCTTCAGCACTGCCTCACAGGGGATTCTGTCAGCCAGGCTCCTAAGCAGGCCAAAGTTTCCCCTCTGAAAGTTCAAGGTAGCAGTTCTGTCACCCCCGTCCTTACTTCTCCAAGAACTGAAAACTCTATCATTTTGCGATTTCTATGCCCAAGGCAGTCTCCAACCATCACATCACACAAAAGTTCTTCTCTGTTCATGAACAAAAGGTCTAGATTATTAATCCCAATCACATATAATTTGTACCAATTCTTGCTCTTTTTATCCTAGTGTAAGAGTTCCTTTTGCCATGAATTCTATGTGCCATGAACCACAATGACTTCAAACCATGCTATCAATAACAAGCACAAATAATTAGAACTCTGACAGGGCTTCCACTCATGATAAACTCAGAATAAATGTTTTTGTTCATGAATCACAAAACCTTCAACTCACAAACCCTCCTTTGTCACAGATCTTTGTCACAGATTTGCAAATGCAAATGTTGATGGCACTGGTGGATCCTTAGGTTGAACCTGGGGATCCAGGTTCAGCCCATGCATGGAGAGATTTTGAACTAACATCCACAAGATAGAAAACTTCAATATTTTTACATGTTAGTGACACAAATTTACGTGCTGCAAACTACTCTATGTTCACCTCATAGGCCAAGATGCCACGTCATGATTCATGGATACTCACACGGGTTTCAACAATGATGCCAAGAATCCTCAGCAGTCAGCCCAGACTCTAAGGGACTAGGTTTGTCTTGAAATGGGAATAGCATTCTTGATAAACCTGAATCTGAGTCAGAAAAAAGCTCAAACTCTACTAGTGCTTTGATGAACTGATACACATTGAGTTGTCACTCTGCTAACTTCTCTGTCTGATCAACTGCTGAAATGGCCTATGGGCACAACTACTTCCAACAGAAACATCTTTCAACAGAATTACCAAAAACTGCATTTCTCAAAGCTGAGCATATGCACCTGTTTAAGGCTATTTGGTGAGGCAAAGAAGCTGGCTCATGGCTGTCACTGTGAGAGCTCCTCCTCCCCTAGTATTTCAAACCTGGAAGCTCAAGCTCTATGGTCTACCACTCAATTTCTTTGACCTCACCCCTTCTCAGACATTCTAGTCCCTAAATAGTTTCTTTGGGGACCAACCCTTAGAATGAAATTTGTGGATGTTCAAATTTACCACAACAAAAACAAAAATTAAACTTTCTTACTGCGCAAGAAGAAACATCCTCTAACATCAAAAACCAAGAAAGTGGGCAATTAAGAAGTGTACAGAAAGCAAATGGATTATTTCATGAATAGCAAATACAGACTCATGGGGATAGATCTGGCTGTAAAAGCTCATTTTCTTCAAAACCAATCTTATTCATTAAAATAACACTATTCATCATTAAGTATACAGAAAGAAATCTCCTCATTAAAAAAAATCACAATTATTTTAAGGAGCAAAATTCTTATGTTTATGAAGAAAAGGGACATGGTTTAGTGGTGGACTTGGCAGTGTTAGGTTAACAGTTGGGCTCGATGATCTTCGAAGTCTTTTCCAACAATGTTATGAGTCTATGAAAAAAAAGTTACATATGCCTTATTCAGAAAGGTTTGTGTTGGAATAGAACTGACTTAACTTGTCATTTATAAAAGGAGTATTTCAATAGTTGAAACTGAATCTTTGCAATCACACAAAAATTTACTCATGTAGGCTATCCAAGCCAACCTCCTGCTCCCAGGAGGGGTAACTTCAAGGTTAGGTTAAGTTGCTCGAGCCTTGTCCACTCAACATTTTGAAAATACCCAGAGACGGAGATTCCACAATCCTTCAGTGATAGCATTCATCTGCAAGAATAATTGAGTCTTTACTGTGAGGGAACAGTGACATTTTTCAAATCTTTAATTATGTTCATTATTATTCTAAGCCAGTAATTTTCCAGTATTTACAAATACATGTGTGAAGATGGGTGAGTAAACAACGTACCACCGATTTTTTTTTACTTTCAAATACATGGAACACTGTGGAAAACAGAATATCCCCAGCAGCCTTACTGCCTAGGGATGATGGTTGGATATGCTACTTGCTGATCTGTCTGGAAAGGGTGGATTAAGCATTTACTTAGAGAATGCCCTAAACAGGATTCTTCCTTGTTAGGTTTTTCACTGAACTTTGTCTTCTTAAAGAGTGCAGCAAGGAAGAAAAAGTAAAATCGGGGAGCTGACTAGCTCTTGTGCACATTTCCCATAAAACAAGAAACGAGTTCTCTGTAATTAACACTTTTCTCTCAAACTTTTTTCGTTAGCAGAGAATACCAAGTGCACAGGCTTTCATGCACCTACACCGTTTTAAAAGAATCAATATAGTAAGTCAATAGTTCTTATTTTCTGATGCTGCAGTTCAAGTTCTCATTTCTAATGTTTTCCTTTGACACTGTTTTCTTTAATATTAGCTACCAAATATTATTTCATTTTCATGTGTCATATGTTCAGCAAATATCTTAAATCCCTCTGTTTTTAAACTTTTTAATTAGCAAAATTTCAGATAATGATATATTTAAGAAATAAAATTGTTTCAGCTTTGCCTCTCCCATTAATCGTTACACTGTGAATCCACTGATTACGATGTACAAGTCACAACTAAGATTGCTTACAGGTTATGTCAATGTAATGGAACTGAAGTCTGTCTTATTATTTTTCTCAATTTACTATGTTTGTTTTTCTTTTTTTGTACACAGAGCTGACAGATTCTTTATAGTTTCCCAAGAAAATGTGAAAAGCCGAAAACCCCATTGTTCTTTCATTACCTCCTTATTTAATGAATACCATTCAGTTATGTTCCTTTTTTTTAATGTATTTATCTATTTTTTTCCAAATAAGTGTTAATTAGAACTCTTAAAGATGTCCATGTTTTCGTATCTATAACCAGGCACTTTCTTTATGTCTTTAGTGCTTGTAACTAGCACAAGTCTTCACTGTTCATGACAGAGGACTCTTCAAACAGGAGTCATTAACAGCAGTGTTTTCTGGGAGACTGATATTGGGAAATCAAATAAACTGTTCTGCACTTTACAAAACAAACATTTAGCTATCACAGAAAAACAAACAAACAGTTTATATTACACAAGTTTCAGGTGCTTTTTTTTCCCTTATTTTCTTCCTCCATCTCTCACACAGATAATCACTGGAATCCATCCATCATATCACAACTTTGCACTCAAGTTTTAGGATTTTTGTCTTTCCCTGAATGCCCACATTTGGGCACATACTCAAACTGAACTTTGCTGCATACCAATTGCACTGGTTTCAGGCAGGAATGAGCTTCGTTTCTTCACAGGGCTGAGGACTGGACCAGGCTGGCCAAGCGAGTGCTTCATTCCATGGTACACCAGGCTCAGGATGCCATTCTGAGGTGGGAAGTCGCCTGGGGGAGGGGGTCGTTAAGACTTTGGGTAGCTTGATACCTGGGTCATTAGCTTCTTTGTTAGCTCCTGGAGTGGTTGTCAGTGGTGAAGCAGATTCATTTCTTAGTAGGTTGGGGAGTCAGCTGGCTTTTGTCCCAGTTTGGTTGTTGCCCTGGGGCTCTGGCTCTTCGGGCTCTCAGGCTCAGACTCTCACTTCTCTGGGACCTGGCTGTGTGTCGGTCAGCAGATGGTGAGCAATTGTATCACATGTCTAATCCCATCTAGGTTCTCTTTCCCACAAAAGGTTGGACCAGATGATCCTCTGAGGTCCCTTCCAACCCAGGCTGTTCTATGATTCTATGTTCTATTGTCTATTGTTTCAACTACTTACTAGTAGTAGTAGTATTGTTAGTAGCATCACTATAATTTTCATTTATATTCAATTAGTAAATAGTTCTTATCTCAACTTTATGAGCTTTCTTGTCTTTTCCTCCAACTCTCATGCACTGGGGAGCGCGGGGGAAGGTGAGCGAGCGACTGTGTGGTACTTAATTGCTAGATAAGGTTAAAACACAACACTAATACATTTCCCAAATAGGGAAATGGGCATACAGAAAGGTCAGGTTGCACTTCAGTGCTAATCCTACTGACAATATATAAATAAATACAAGATTGTTTTCATACTGGGTCTTCCATAATCTTCAAAGCCGTCTCAATAAACCAGAGAGGCATATGTCCCTACCCACACTAAACCTTAACTCCTATTCCACTGTGCACAGTATGCTAAGCCATTGTCTACCAAAAGGTTAATTCTCCAAAAGGCGGAAAATAGTCCTTTCATTTAGGTTTGCTTCTCCCTACACCACTAACATGGGTGTCTAGAGACTACAAGTAACTTGGATTCAGGTGAATGCAGGTGAATGCAGGTCCAACAGCACCTGCCCACAATAATCTGCTTTAACCTACGAGATGGCCAAAACCTGCTTTAGCCAAACACTTGAGTGCTATATATTCAAAATTAAGAAACTAAATGAGGATGAACTGCTTACATAGTAATGCAACACATCTTCTTGGAAAGCAAGTCAGATCTTCTCTTCTTTGAGAAACTAAATTTTATGTCGAGATTCTACTGTTCATGATGCCATTACATGGAGGTTCTCCACTTCCATGCAGCTAGACAAGGCTTCAGAGCCAGCCCCCAGGAAAGACACCAAGAACAGCCACTGGGGTCCACATTTTGAGTTGCACCAAGGAGCATGACAGAGTGTCCAAGCCATCAGTACCCTGAGATAATTCCTTCATCCCCATAAATCTCAAATTAACCTTAGATAAGAGTAATAAATGTGCTCAGAAGGCAGTAGTGACCCAGTACACCAAAAACAAATTCTGTTTAGTAAAAACACATTGTGGGACACTACTAGCTAAGCACAGAGAGTACTCAGGCTCTGAATGTATGACATGGCTGGAAAGCTCAGAATCTCTTTGGCTGCTGCCCCCTTGTTCACCAGCTCTCTCATGGTCCAAGTGCAGAGTTTCTTACTGGTAGCAGCAACAGCTGTAGGACACAGCATAACTGAACCAAAAAGCACATGCTGTTTCTCAGGCACAGCACAGTATACAATATTCGTGGGTAGACATACCTGAAGTAGGGCTGGCTTACAGCAGAGAGAGACAAAACAGTTTTCAGTGTTTCCACAGAGATGCCCAACACAATTCTTTACCCAGTGGTGAATTTTTCTTGCTTTCCTAACCTTTAAGGAAAAAGATCTCTGCCTGTATCTTTACTCTAGCCACAAGTAGGGTACTACAGAAGTCTGCAGGGTCTTCGTACCTACAGAATATATTTAGCAGTAAGGGACTAAAAGGGCAATTATTAATGCCTGCAGGAAGCATAGGTACTGTTCCATAAACTTAAAAGGTATGCTGAGCTTTTTATTAGGATGAGGATCTATAGCACAAAACTTCCTTCACCTGAGCGTATCTCAAAACCTGTGTTGTGAACACTGCTTCAAGTAATATAATGTTCCTGAGCAAAAAAAAAAAACCTAACAAAGTAAGAGTGCCACCTACTGTTCTTATTTAACAGAAGACTCTGGAATGCCAGTTTATTTTCCTCACCTTCCAGTGAAGGTGATAAATAAATAAGATACTAAATCCAGTAATTTGATTATTGCTTTATATGTTAACAAATAGATAAAATAAACTATCAAATGTACAGACAAGTATTTAATTCCCTCAATTTAAACAGAAACAGACTAAAATAGTTATCACTCTGAATGTTTCCAGGGAAAAAAACTCTCACAGGTTTCTTCAAATGCCAAATATTCTGCATTAGGTCTCATTTCTCAGCTGCCTTTGGAGTCTTATTTTCTAGTTTGCAAGTTCCAGTAAGGACAAACATCTGAGTATTTACATAATTTTAATTAACTGAGGATAACTTACTTAACTTGAACAGTTAAGGTGCATCTACCTTAGTGGCTTAGTGAGCAGCATCATTTCTCATAGATATGAATGTGCTGAGTGTCTGCAGTCAGAGTTACAAGGAACACACTTTGTGCGCACAGCCTGTGCAAGCACTATGGTTTCTCTCCTAAATTAAGCAGAAAGCTTCACACTGGGATGCAATCCAGAGCACCCAGTGTTAGTGGGAACACAAAGTACAGCCTTTAGAACAAGAATTCAGCAACTCTGAAGTCCTCCTGCTATATCCAAGCAACAGATCTGGAAATACTTACCTTGTCGTTCCTCTGCAGTCAAAGGAAATCCAAAATGATCAGGAAGGTAATTGAGAGATCAGTCACAAGATTCTGGGCCTTCCAAAGAAAATAAAAGCCAGAGAATCATCTCGGTGGGCTCATCATTGCAAACTTCTAGCTGACAGACACACACTGGCCTTTCCACTGCCTAAGAGGAAAATGTTAACACAGTATTTACTTAACTCAATGTAAGTGATCTCATACCACCATTACATCTTCAGTTCAGGATAACCAAACCAAGGGCAGTTACTTGAGGGTCACTACCTCGATTCTAACAAGAGATTATTACTTTGGTGAAGCCAGCCAGGGAAAGGACCAGAAATGTCACTGGGAGTTGAACAACCTGACAGTAGTCTGCCTAGGTCACATGGAAGCTGATCTGTGCCAAGTCCCACCCTACAGAACCAGTGTTGCAACCTGGTTAAAAAAAAGAAAAATAAAATGAAGACAACATTTGAAAAACAGGAACAGAAACGAAATCTCTGCTAAATCCAGGCAAATCCATCCCTGTTACAGGGAGCTGAAGAATTTTGTCTGGGAGAATTAAAACAAGCCTACTGCACTACTCAACTTACACTTGGGGCCTGGAAAAGACCAGAGGACCCTCTTCAGAAATACTCAAAGGCTGTGGAAGAAGGAGATTAGCCACCCTGCCCAATGAGAACATCCTAATATCCTGGAGTCTCAGCATGGGAAGTTCTGAAACAGAAGCGATTTGGTAACGTTAGAGCTCTGACTCAATGTAGTACTGGTGGGAGATGGTTAATTCCTGTGGTTCATGACTTCTGCAAGGTTGCCTATCTATCGCTAGTGGTTAAAGTCTGGACCTAACCTTTAAGGAAAAGACTTCTGCCTGCACATTTCCTCTAGCAACAGCTAATGTCACAATGAAGCTGTGTTTCCAGATAGGTGCAGTAGTTTGAATTAAGGGATAGAAGGAAAGGAAGGCAGAGAAGCTGTTTTCATATGATCATACATTTAATTGTTTTCATTAGGACAAGAGTGAATTAGTTTCTGTCCCTGACCTTATGTGAGTATTATCCATGCTCACGTAAATGTAGCATCTGGGAATGTGTTAGGCAGACAAAGACCATACCCTTTAAGCAGGGTAAAATTTAATTCCACTCCAGAGAAACAACAATAACAAGGAAAAGATCCTACAAGGAAGACTGCAAAAGGGTGAATGCTGAAGGTGCTGTTCCACATACTGCTGTGTATGGGGTCAGGCACACAGATAAGCATTATCCTTTAATTGATACTGCAGGCTCTGGAATAGATTTTCAGTGGTGCCCCAGGTGCTACCACATTTTGTCATTGTCCTTCCTCTGCTGTGTTTTTTTTCTTTCTCATTTTGTATTTTCCGGTATACCATCCAAAGGCACAGCAGGGGATGATATAAAAAAAACCTAAATGGCTACTACCTTACTTTCTGGCAGCACTGATTATGGTACAAGCAGGGAATGGAAGGACTGGACAGAGAAAGTAAAAATGGGAAAAGGGAGATGGAGGAAAGGGATGTCCAGTTGTGGAATACTTTTACAGGAAGGAGGGGTAGAATACAGTTACTGGGCAAATACATATTTCTTGCTGAATTCCTCTATTTCAACAGAACGTAAGCATTTTCCATCTAAAACCTACAGCTTTCAATTTGAAATCAGCTACCTTTTGCAAAGTCCAGAACTTCAATGTGTCCTATACAACCATTCCCGTGATCTTTCTTTGCCAATGGAAATTTAAAAACCAGATCCATTTTTATGTGTTTTTGCTTTCCAAATATCACACAATCCTGCAACTGCAAACATGAGGTCTGCAACTAAGAATTTTGCAATTAGGTCTGCAACTCTAAAAATTAGCCTTTGCACAAAATTCTCTATACAGTCTGCTTCTTGCGTTCATCATTGACCTGGAGTTGTGTCCTTTCCCACAGGTTTCCTAGGCATGGCGTGTGTTAGGCTCCTAAACATTTTTGCTGACTTGACTCTAATAATGCCCCTTCCAGTGCCTCAAAGATCCCATCCACAAATTTATGTTCTGTACAAGGATGACAGCTCAAGTTTGAGAGGAACTTCAAATCTCTGTCCCCACCACAGTCACCTATAAAGTTTAATGTATAAATTTCCTTTTCTCTGGAATAGGATCTCTTGTGCAGGACACCTGATAAGGATGTTTATATATCTCAGCTCAGTCTGGAAATCCTCATAACTCAAACTCTCTGACGATTTCACTGAAATTTCTGACACAGATGTCCATGTACAGAACACTGTCTAAAACCTCTGTCACAATCTTCCCAACCGTGGACCTGTCAGCACTGGTGTGCTATTATGAGAAACAACCTTGAATTAGAATACATACAGTATCACATCGCCTGTGAAGAGTGGTCTGTGAACAAGTCAGAACCTCATCACCACAGCAATGCCCCCAGCCAACCAGGAATAGACCAGCAAAGCCTAGAGACATATCCCACAATCATGAGGGAACACCATTGTGGAACAAACCATGAATCTGTAAAACCTCACATTGCAAAAAAAAATGGTGAAGGATTAACTGGCTGCTTCTCAATCCACTCTGATGCAAGATGTTGTAGTGAAGCTCCCACACCTTGGGAGAAAGAAAGCCAGAAAATTGCAGGATGTGAATACTCTCAGGTCAGCTGCTTTTAGC
Source organism: Eurypyga helias (assembly GCF_000690775.1). Taxonomy (NCBI): domain Eukaryota; kingdom Metazoa; phylum Chordata; class Aves; order Eurypygiformes; family Eurypygidae; genus Eurypyga; species Eurypyga helias. The sequence continues at coordinate 28,287 of NW_010273795.1, forward strand.
ACACAGTAAGAATAGGCCGATAGGTACTAACTCCTATTGTCATGTGTTAAATGTTCAAATGCTTACAGCTTTGCAATTATTGCCATATTTGAAAGTACAGAATCAGAGAATAGAATCATGAAGTATCTCAAGTTGGAGGGGATCCATAAGGACCATCGAGTCCATCTCCTTGCTCCTTGCAGCACTACCTAAAATTAACCATATGACTAAAAGTGTCGTCCAGATGCTCCTTGACCGCTGACAGGCTTGGTGACACAGCCACTTCCCTGAGGAGTCTGCTCCAGTAACCAACCACCCTCTCTGTGAAGAACCTTTTCCTAATGTCTAATTATATCTTATCCAATGTATCTTAATATAACTGACTATAATGTGTCCATCTTGATTTCTATACCCTGAGATCAAATGTTAGCTAACATGCTCACAGGGTCTGAGCCATTTGGTCCATCGGAGCTATGGACTGTTAAGGACACACAACAGACAAACACCAGAAATTGATAACCACACATAGCTCCAAGATCAACAACTAGATATACTGGCTTTCCAGCTCTTGGCTGTCTTTGTTGCTGAATTAGCACCACTTTTCCACCCGTCATTCTTGATTTATTAAGGGAAGATGATAAGCAAGAAGCAGCAGGAGCTCCAAAGTACAAGATTTATATCGAGTGTTCAGTCTCACAGATGAAAAGGCTGAGATCTCTCAGAACAATGATATGCTCAAAAAAGTGTCTCTTCCAGCTGCTGATCCTGTTCCTGCTGCTCTCTGCTCCACGCAGCATGTACTTCCCCTGCATGTTAAGAATGAACAGTAGGAGCGGCTAGGATGTGCCATAAGAGCATGCCAAGAAAACACAATGCTGAAATTAAGTTCTGGAATCAGATTAGATACAAACGTGAAAGTTGCCCTGCACATCCTAAATACCTCTATTCCTTCTTGCCCTTTTACTACAATAGCTGTGTTGCCAGTTAAATGCACTATATTATGTGCCAGGTGCGATGCAGTCATACATCAAAGAAATGTAAAGGTATTTAATTTCCATACCATCCTGTGGAACGACACAAGGTGGTACTTCTGAGCTGCAAAAACAATCAATGTAGCAAACTTCAGAAGGAGTCAAAGAGAATGCCAAGTGTATAATTAAGAACAAGAGCTAAGACTGCCAGGACTGCTTTTTGCTTGCAACTGTTTGGCCTCTTCCACCCTGAACAAAAACCCCAACACAAGTAAAATCTGATTGTTTTGCCAGAACACAGCAGGGCTTTGAAATAATTCTGAGGAGAACTTTGGTGGGATTAGTGGAATAATTTAATAGGTGGCCATGTTGGTAGGTAGGGAACAAAAATGCATTTGCATTTCATACTGCCATTCATACTGTATGGTTTGGGAATAGCAGAGGAAACAAAGTATGTCTGAAGAAGCCTGAAGCTATCCTGCACTGAGGAAAAAGTCCTGACAGGAAGTGGATGAAAGGGATGAAGTTAAAGGAATACAATTCTGGAAAAACAAAACAAAACAAAACAAAACAAAAAAACCCCATTCATTTCACTTCCAGGCTAATGCAATACTGTTTAGTGTCACAAATAACCAGCTGATTTTTCTCATTTACATTGAGGAATCATGGAATCAGAATAATTCAGGTTGGAAGGGACCTTAGGAGGCCATTCCAAACTCCTGCTCAAAGCAAGGCCAGACCGAGTTGCTCAGGGCTTTACCCACCTGGGTCCTGAAAACATTCAAGGATGGACATTCCACAACTCCACTGGATAACCTGATTGATTGTCTTCGTGGAGAAAAGGTTTTTCCTTATATCCAGCCCAAACTCCTAGGTTCAATCTATGCCCATTGTATCTTCCCACCGTATCACCAGAAAAGTCTGTCCCTGTCTTTTTCACAAGTTCCTCATAAGCATTGGCAGGTTGCTATTAGGTTTCCTCCAGAGCTACTTCTCCAGGCCAAACAAGTCCCATTCCCTTCAACACCCCACCCCCTGCCCCCAGGAAAAATGCTTCAACTCCTTGAACATTGTGTCCTTCTGCTGAACTTTGTCCAGTTTATCATGATCATCCTTGCATTTAAGGTACCCAAAGATAGATGCAGATGTGGTCTAATGAACGCTGAATCCCTTATCTCTTGGATATGCTGTTAACACAGCCCAGGAGACTGCTGGCACTGTTTGCTGCTAGGGCACACTGCTTGTTTATGTTCAGCTTTTTGACCCCCAGCCCTGCCCAGGTCATGCTCAGCAGTGCTGCTCTCCAGCCAGTCAGTTCCACCCTGTATCACTGGGAAATCAAAATTACAGAACAATGTAGATCAGACCTCTCGAGGTCATCTAGTCTGACTCTTTCTCAAAAGCAAAGCTAACCTTAAGGTTAGATGAAGTGGCATCCATCCTCTAAACCTGAAACCCACAAATGGCATGCACAAAACAATCCACAGGAAGTTTTAAATTCCATTTCTAAAGAAATCTTTAAAACATTATTATTATCACTATTTTCCAAGTATATCATAACCAGTAAAAGCTGGTACTATAAAAAGGTAAAGAGATGACAGCAGCTGCAAAAATAATGGAAGCACTCAAAAATAATTATTCAATAACTTCAAGAACAGGGAAGGCGAAATATTTTAGTGAAATGTGTTTTAGAATGAATACCAGACCCAGGCTCCTTTCAGTTGCATTGGGAAGCAAATGCAAATTTAAGACAGCTTTTCAGCACATCTGAAAAATAAGGAAAATCTTTAGGTCAGATAAAAATGATGGCCTGGAAATGACCACAGCAACAATGATCATCCAGACTTCTCTTCCATGCTCAGTCTATTTTCATACAGAAACTGCTCAGGCCTCTGAATGCTCTGAAAAGACAAAGACATTCAGTGCAAGCGACTACTCCAACAGGAGCAGGCTGGGAGACAGGCAGCAGGTGCAGAGCTGAGCAGCCCATCCCCACAGCAGAATTTGGCAGTGGGATCATTGGAAAGCACAAAAATAGGGTATATGTGTCACTAACCCCTACATGTACCCACCTCCTCTGCCTTGACTGATTCTCTGGTGAGAGGCTGCCCCGTTCACTAGCTCATTTGTCTTCTTACAGCTTTTTCTCTCCCTAATGGAGACACAGAAGATATCCATTAATCCTTTTCTCCCCAAACCTACCTGCCATGTGCCCCTGCGAGAATCTCATCTCTGCTCAAATCCTTGGAGTGGCAGACAGCAGTGTCCAGTGCACTTTCAGACACATGTTCATAATTTCATTAGCAAAGGAAGAGGTGAGAAGTGGGGAATGAGGAAAGGGGAGAGAACAGATTGGAAAAAGCAAGGGGAAAATAAAAGGGCAGTTCTGCAACCACCCCTCTGGAATCTTAGTTCTCACTCAGTGAGAAAACCAGATCATCTTCACTGGGGGTCTGAACATCTTATGCTGAAGACTCAGATCATGCCCTCAGAACCAACCCTTCACCAAGCAAACCACGGCTGGCAGGAGAAGCAGCAGGAAGCAGCAGCTCACCCACCCTGCCTGGTAAAGGAAGCCACCCACCACTGACTTCAGGGTCAAACAGAAGAATAGTAAAAAACAGTGAAAGCCTCCCAACCCTGTCACTAAGTGCAGCCTGTATAAAAGCACCTAGTCACACAAAGATCTTCACAACATCTGCCCACATACAGCTGATGAGATGAATCCCACATGATGTATTGAACAAAAGGTATGTAGACTTTGCTGCATTACTATCGCTTGAGTTAATTGTTTGGAACTGTAATGGGACAGGGATGCTCAGATATTTTGTTTGTTTGTTGAGGTTACAGTTTCTGAGGTTGCTAAACTTCTGTGCCTGGTCGCTTGATCTGGTCACAACTCATTCAGAGCTGTCATCTGTCAAGGCAAGTAACAATCCACATGACAAACCAAGAGCAATGGGCAAACACATGACTGTATGCTGCAGTCAACAACTCAAGTGCTCTTGAAAAAGGCATTGTAAGGATTCCTGGTTCTGCATTCAGATACCTTTGCCTGGACATCAAGCTCAGGGACACTCAAAGAAAAACTTGAGCTTCACAAACTCCAGAAGACCCTCAAAGACTGGGTGGCTGTAGATCAATATGCACAATCCTTATGGACAAGGACGAGACAATAACTGCAGGCTGTGATCCAATGATCCTGACATGTAACCTCTGACCAGGAGACCAGAGGATGCATCTGTTGTCACACTGACATATCTCATCACACTAAGACATTTATAACCTATTTGTATTTCGTATATTCTAATTGATGTTTAAGGACAAGAAAGTTGCTCATGACAGTTCCCCAGGAATCTGCCTGTTTACATTGAGACCGCTGTAAACTGTTTCACGCACAAAAGCTTGAAAAGCTTAGATAGCTCAGGACAACTCCATCCCTCATAAACAAAATCCAGTCTACAATGAACGACACCCTGCAAAGGCAGAACATCTAATATATAAAATGCAAAGAATAAAATGGTGTAGGATGTGGTTTTCTCAGCACAAGGAGAGCAGAAATTTATATTTAATTTTTCTACGTATTTTAAATATGGATCTTATATTGCAAAGCACTTTAGCCTCTTAAGGCAGAAACCAGAAATGCGTTATCACAAAAGCAAACCTATGTCTTAGAATCTTAATGAAACAAGACCATTACAATTTTTTTAACTATCTGCTAAGACAAAGACTCATCAAATAAAATAAAAGAAATTAAGGATTTCCCATACTTGTAGGGAACTTCAAAGACAAAATTTCTTTTCCATTCTTGTGGAGAACTGGAGCTGCATTTCCCACAGCAGCAAGCATAGAAGGCATATCCAAGTGACCTCTAGTACAGCACCCTAAGATCTGCCAGCAAAGATCTAGGACTACCACTAGAAACATCGTTCACCATTTAAGTCTGGGATTCCCTATGATAAGCAGACTTCTTAACCACCAAGCTTGGTTTTTCAGTAACCTAAATTTAAGATAAATGTGTGATTTTAGATTCCTTCCCATTTAAAGCAAATGAATTTTTGCAGTTGTTAAAAGGTAATAAAAATCCTTCTATGAATCTACTTTGTTTTGATCTTTCATCCAATCTATTTGTACAATACTGTACTGCAGAAAGAAATTACATAGGAAACTGAGACTGGGCTTTAGAAATTACTTAAGTTTCTCATAGTAACAAGAACAGAAATATTTACATATCATCATCATTACTGTATATTTCTGGTTACTAGGGTATTTTTAAAATTTGGATCTAAATGTAGCCTACTGGATCTATGAAGAAACTGTAACAGGACAAATATACAGGGTTTTCCATATGAAACATCAATGTATCCATTTGTTATCTTTTAAGTATCTTCTGTTTCACATTTAATTCACCACTAAAAAAAATGAAAGACAACTTATACCACCAAAAAGATCTGGTAATACTTATGTATCTGCTACCACCTGCTGACAAACAGCATTATTGACTTTATCCTGGTCAATCTCAAAGCAGCAACTTCTATTTCTCTATAAGAAAGTTTACATTGCTGCTACAGTGCCTGACAGTAAAAGCTACATTAATTTTTTAATACAGTATATTGTAGCCATAATAAACCACTAATTTCCTATCCACCCATCTTGTCTGCATCACAGATTCACCACTGATCAGCACATTCCACTCATAAAGCGGCTACTACATCTTTCATTCACAGAGCTCTTTACCTATTGCAGATGGTTCCTATGGTCAGTTACTGAGCTGTTACAAGAAACTGATTCCTCATTTACAAAAATCCAAAGCCATTTGATTTGTTACATCAGCCATAAGACTTTCCAAACGACAAGTCAATTTCTTCTAGTCTCATTTCCCAACAGTGTGGAATCCAAACATCTTTTTTTCCTTCAGTCTTAAAACTACGAGCAGAATGATAGTAGAAATGCCCATCTTTGCTTCACCCTACTTAATTTTACAATGCTTTAGTAAAAGCCTCAAGTGACCTCCAGATATTATTGTTGAGAAAAAGACTACCAAAATCCTGAAGCAAAGCAGAGAAATACATCCTCAGTTTCAGGTATCTCACACTAAATTGCAGAAGTGTGACAGTGAAAAGAGACTAGTGAGGACCTGTACTTGTACTAGTGACACAGCGAGGACCTGTATTTGTCTATATGGTAGAGTAAATGAAAATAGTATTTGTAGTATTTACTTACACATGCACTTCCAAATATTAAAAAAATAAAAAACCAAAGCCTCACATCTAATACAACAAAGTGTCTGAAAAAATAATTTTATGAAAGCAGAATGTGGAGCTATGTATGACAGTATGGTTTCTTTGACAAAGCTAATCCTATTAAGATTCATGAAGTCTCCCGGCTTAGTTGATAGGAATCGGGAGTTTGAAATGTCTCTTTAAGTAATAGTTCTTTTAAGTGTGGTCGGTTCTTCCAGACCTACATACATTTAGCAAAAGGAGTTATAAAGGAGAGGTTTAACCTTTTATGTCTTATTTACTTGCCACTGTACAGTAATTAATTAAAATATAAGTATTTTTCACTTGGAAAAAACCAAACCAAAACAAAAACACCCACAGAATTTTTCGCCCGAATTAAGTTCCCACCTGGAGTACTCAACTGTTTTGAGGTTTTTTTCCAGAGATTTCCACCAGAGCTTAAAACTCCCTTTTCCCTGCACTTCCATGAAGACAAACACTGAGTGTTGCCAAGACAAGGCCAGGGCTGGATGAGGCTTTGAGCAACCTGGTCTAGTGGAAGGTGTCCCTGGGGGTTGGAACTAGATGGTCTTTAAGGTCCCTTCCAACCCAAACCATTCTATGATTCTAAGAAACCAACATCAATGTTGGGCCACCAATCCAAAGTACCCTGAACTGCCACACCAGCCTGAATCCGCTGAGCAGGTTGTGACAAAAACTAGTCTCCCACTAGCTTCCTAACTTCAGTATCAAATGCTAAAAACGTACCTAGAGCTTCATGCCCCTTTTCTGACGAGGCAAAGTTATTTTTAAGGATCCCCGTTTCAGTCACAGGAGAGCTGATTCTGACTTGCCTCAGGAAAGGCTGACCGTGTGGAGTGCCACCTTTGCTCGCCCACCCAGATACAGGTCCAGTCACTACCTTTTCCCCTTCTGAGGGGATGAGGACAGCACTGGAAGCACCACCCGTGAAAAATAATCTGCCGCCTTCCCCTCCACTACCCTAAAGGGAGAGACGTCCCTGCTCCCCCTTATTCCTGCTCCAGGGTACCGCCGCGGGACAGGCAGCCGGCGTAGCCAAAGTCTCGCGAG